>NC_028645.1:81947884-81982243 GCF_001406875.1 Solanum pennellii
TATATATATTGTAATTAATATAAAATATACTAAAGTTAGATGCATTAATATATATAATGTGCTGTAAATTTTTATTTCTTTTTCTAGATAAGAATATTTTTTGATTAGATATTTTTTTATGTATTTATTAATGGGAAAATTTTATATATCAAACTAATAACCTAAAATAAATGGAGTAGCTAGGGTTTATTTTAATTGTGCTCCATAGCAAACGTTTGCGAAAAATTGCTAGGAGCCTCTCTCCCAAATATCTCGCTCGCCACTCTCCTTCAGTCTCTCGCTCGCTTCCTCGCTTTTTATATAAACACAAGTGTATAAAAATTGTTTCTAATTGTATAAAGCAGAGAAAATTGTATAAATACATATATTTTTGTTCCCCTTTCTCCCCTCTTCCAGATCTCGCTCGCCACTCTCCTAAATCTCGCTCGCCACCCTTGCCTTTCTCACTTATACAAACAGAAGCCAAATGTATAAATTGCGTTTCTGTTTGTAAAAAGCGTGAGAAAATTGTTTATGCACATGCAAGTACATATATTTTCGTCCTATACATTTATAATTATACAATAAAAATACTCCCATGCACAGTTTCTTTTGCCTTTCTCTCTTTCTCGTTTTATACAATTTTCATATTGTATCTAATTTTTCTCTTTCTCGTTTTATACTCGATTCAATTGTATATTCCTTGTCAAGTCTCTTTTGTCTTTCTCTTTTTCTCATTTTATACAAATTCAAATTGTATATAATTGCTCTATACACTTATAATAATACACTTCGTTTTTATACAGTTCTCTGCCCAAGTGTCTTTCTCTTTCTTGTTTTATACACTTCGTTTTATACAATTTGCTTCAACTGTATATGTATAGCGAATTATACAGTTTCTATGTTTGCTATGAAGCGCAATTATGCAAACTTTGCTATAGCATATAAATATGAATTTTTTATTTGCTATATGTGAAAGTTGCCGTTTATAAATAGCTAATTAATGAATGATATTGAATTAACAACTAAAACTTGGTTAACGATCCAAAAGTATCCATTTGTCAATTTTTCGTCCTCAAAAATCTCCATTTTGTCCAAATTTGGTCCATAACTATCATTTTCTAATACATTGAAATGCCATTTTTTTAAAAAAAAATTCACTTTAACCATTTAATTATATTTATTTTATTTTAAAAAAAGAAGAAGTGAAAGTACAGATATGGCGCCACAACTCCACGTGAACACTTTAATTATAAAGCTTTATTTATTAAAAATTTATTTCTTACTCCTCTGTCTCCATTTTAATTCATTTCACGTCTATAAAAAAAATTATAATTAAAAAACATATATTATTAAATTACATCTATATCTATTAATCATATGTTTTCGAGATTTGAGCTCTAGTAAAAATATTCTTTAAATTAAAAAAAATAAATCAATATTTAATGCAAGAGTATGGGTTGAAAATAATTAAAATACAACTGTCTTATGTTGTAGAGTACTAATTTTAGAAAGAAAAAGTAAAATATTTTTTTAATTAGAATTTCCACAAATTATTTTAAGTCAAGCTTTGGGATTGAGAATCACAAAGTCCAAAAAAAGATATAATATTTTCTCTGATCTTAAAATATAAATTTCAAATTTGAACTTCTTAAATTACAAATTTTAAATTTAATTTTAATATATAAATATAATTTTATTAAAAATATTATTTTAAAATAAGTTTTATAATATGGACTCCGAACGCCGAGCGAAAAAAAAAATATAATATTTTCTCTTAACCTAAAATATAAATTTCAAATTTGAACTTCTTAAATTACAAATTTCAAATTTAATTTTAATATATAAATATAATTTTATTAAAAATATTATTTTAAAATAAATTTTATAATATGAACTCCGAACTTCGAGCGAAAAAAAAAAAAGAACTTGGATAATACTCCTACTTTTCATCACTCAAAATTTACGAAAGTTTCCTCCTTTCATGTTCCTACACTCCACAACTTGAGTTTTTTCTTCTTGAAACTCGTCATATGTCCAATTTTTTCCTTTGTAAAATCCCATAGGCTTCACATAAAATCATTTAGAAGAGCTTAATTTGATGGGAATTTAAAAGGGTTGTCTTGAAATACTTCAATTTTTTCTAATCTTGAAAAACTGTAGTAAGCTCAAAGGTGACATTTTTATCTTGTCATAAGCAAGAAAGTTCAAAATGTTGCCTAAAGAACCATCATTTTGTATATATAATACAGAGGATGGGGTTGATGAGTTGAAGGAAAATCAAGATTTGGTTAGGTCTGTGACAATAGGGGATATTGTATCAGATATAGGTAGTAGTGATTTCAGTTTTGGGAAAAAGGGGATGGGGTTGATTGAGGAAGATGAGAATGAAGATGAGGAAAAAAGGGTTTTTTATGAGGTTAATGAGCTAGGATTTGAAGAGAGTGAACGAGTAATTAGTTCAAAGTATCATGGTGGGGTTGAGTTTGAATGTTTAGATTTTGATGGAAATGGGGATGTTGAGGAATATTATAAAAGGGTTCTTAAAGAAGATCCCTCTAACCCTTTGTATTTGAGGAATTATGCTCAACTTTTGCAGGTCAGTCTTTGTGTCTTGTTCCTTTTGAGAAATCATTTTTCTCTTTCCATTTCACATTATTTTGTTGTGGTTACTGCTTTTATTCCCTTTTTCAGTTGCTTAGAAATGCTTTATTTATAAGCCGAGGGTCTAGCGGAAACAACCTCTCTATCTCTATGAGATAAAGGAAAGGTCTGCGTACACTTTATCCTCCCCGGACCCCATTTGTGTGATTACAATGGGCATGTTGTTGTTGTTGTCGTCATTGTGTTTTTTTTAGTATTTGATGGCATGAGTTGAACTTAAACCGGAGAAAAATGGTCAGTGAGGAGTCATATAGCGGACTGGAACTTGTGTTTGGGATTGAGGTCATAGTTGTTGTAAAGATGTTTGATCCTCATTGCAAGTATTGTAGGATTGCGGAAGTCCGTTTCTTGTGAGTTTTATAACTGCAAACTTAGAATTCTTAACATGGTCAGTGAGTATCCATATAGCCGACCATTATTTGTTTGGGATTGAGATCATAGTTGTTGTTGTATACATGTTTGATCCTCATTGTAAATCCTTTAGAGATTCTAGGATTGTGAAAGTAAGGTTCTTGTGAGTTCTATAACTGCAAAGTTAGAATCTTAAACATGGCTAGTGATGATTCATATAGCCGACTGTAACTTGTTTGGCATTGAGATCATAGTTATTGTTGCTGTTGTATAATTGTTTGATTCTCTTTGTAAGTCCTTTACATATTCTAGGATTGTGAAAAGTAAGTTCTTGTGAGTTCTATAGCTGCACAGTTGGAATTATAATTATGGAACTAAAGTCACCTCCGTGAATTTGATCTCATCTTTGGCTTCTTGCTCTTGCTGTAAGTTGCCCCTATAAAATAAAATAGTTGGATGAGTATGCCAGGATAGTAATAGTAGATTGAATAAATTTAAACAAATTAGGATCCAATTTTGGACCTTCTATAATCAGTTCACTCATTTCGAAGCTTAAATCTTCTAATACTAAGTATGGATTAGCAGTTGCACAACCAGGTCACGAGAAGGGAAGTAAGTGAGAAGACTCTTCTTTCATGATGTTCTAGGATGCCAATGTACGTCGACAATAAATTTATTAGTGGTTTGAAATGTAAAAAGCATACAACAGTAACTGTCATGTGCTATTCTGTTCTTCCTAATAGATACTTCGGAAATCTGGTCATTATAGCTATTGTGATTCTTTGACTGGAAAAGCACATAACATTATATGCTTAGATGCTATGTGGTTTTAGATATATCTCCATCTTTATTTTTGTCTTTTTCTTTAGATCTAGTCCAATCTTGATTTTGTTTTTGTAGCGACAACTTTTTCTTCATGTAACCCACTGTATTCTTGTCTCTAGTCTAAGGGAGATCTTCCTGGAGCTGAACACTATTACTTTCAAGCTACACTAGCTGATCCAAAAGATGGAGATACCTTGTCACTGTATGCTAAGTTAGTATGGGAGCTGCACCAAGATAAAGATAGAGCATCAGATTACTTTGAACGTGCAGTACGTACTGCTCCTGAGAACAGGTTATACTTGACTTGCACCTTTCGTTGAAATGAGAGAATGAGTTATTGGTTCAATTAGATATTGATTTACAAAACCTGGGCATGTGAAGAATCTATTAGTCACCTCTCCTCATCTTCTCCTTTTTATTAGTATTTGTGTAGCATCTTAGTCATAAATTTTACCTATTGCAGCTTCTTTGCTTTGTTCATCTTGCTATTTTGTTGTTTTTAATTTTTCTTTCAATCCTGCTTTGATTAAAATTCTTTTGAGCTGAGGGTCTACGGAAACAGCCTTTCTATCCCACAAAGGTGGGGGTAAGGTTTAGGTACATCTTACCCTGCCCAAACCCCACTTGTGGAATTACACTTGTGTTATTGTTGTTGAAATCTATTATTGTTTCCAGCCATGTTCTTGGAGCATATGCTAGTTTCCTCTGGGACATTACTGACGATGAAAGTGAGGATGAAATGAACACACAGAGTGATAAGACTAAGGTTTCTTCCGTTCGTTCTGCCTCAACGAGTATATACATGTGAACTCTGTTTGACTTTAAATTTCTTCTGGATGTGTCAGATTGAGGAAAGTGGGGAAGCTACTGTATCCCGGAACTTAGATTACGAAGAAGCTGACAGACCTGTTAGCCCTCCCTTACATCTTGCAGCAGGATTAGGAATTGGGGTTAATCTAGTTGGTGGCAGCTCTCCTGTTGATTATACTGCAGCTGTATCTGATATGGACGGAAATGCCGAGGAGGAGTACATGAGAATGATCAAAGAAAATCCTCATAACTCCATGCTTTTAAGAAACTATGCTCAGTTTCTTAGTCAGGTGAATGTTTCATATTTTCTGCACTAAATGTTCTTTATTAACATGTATATCATCCATCATATGCTTACAACAATGCCCATTTGATATCTATATATTATCTTGATTTAGAAATGTGTGATTGTCCGAAGCTGCAACCATCGACACAGTCGTTCTCCTTAAGTGTCTGAGATGTCTCAAGCTCTCTCCCTAATATGCTTTTTAAGATTTCAACCCTTTCTTTAAATTGTACAAAAGAACAGCAGGTCATCCTAATTCAGTAGGATTGGGATGGAGAAATATAAATGCATGCTCAAATATGAAATTTTCTTGAACATTATGTCATTCCTTTCACCAGATCTTTACAATAGCTACAACAGTTTATCGTTTACTTATCAGAACGTAACCAAAACCAATAAAAGCTATCTCCCTTTATTGGTGCTTACATATTAATAATATCGACTGGTCTTGCTAATTCTGACATTTCTCATGTTTGCTGTTGGACTGGCAGTCTAAGGGAGACCTACTAGGTGCTGAAGAATATTACTCACACGCAATACTAGCGGATCCTACTGATGGAGAAACTATTTCACAGTATGCCATGTTGATATGGCAACTTCATCAGGATAAAGATAAAGCCTCAACCTACTTTAAGAGGGCAGTTCAAGCTTCTCCACAAGACAGGTAATATTGAATTGAAGCCCCTCGGTATTTTATTCGCAACATGTTGAATTAAAAGTAATAGCGGGAACTTAATAACCTAAGCACTTTTCCTACTTGGTCAGTTATTAAGATGATTTTACAGATTTATGTGATGTGAAGGAAATCTGCTACTGTTTGATAACATTGAAAAGGTTAATGACAAAAGATATTTATATAAGGTCGACGGTAACTTGGTATTATGTGAATGTATTCGTGGAAAAATATAAAGAATTTTGGTGATCTTTGGTGTGATGTCAAAGCATTTGTGCGTTGCGTTTATAATTGCTACTTGCACATCAAGTTCATTGTTCTCATTGTCTGAGACACTGAGTTACTAGCTTGCTTTTTTGCTTTTCAGCGACGTGCTTGCTGCATATGCTAGGTTTCTCTGGCAAACAGAGGAAGATGAAGACGGAGAAGAAGATGAAACGTTAGGTGATCACAATGGAGCACCACTTCTGCAAGGAGTCGCCTAAAGCCTGATGTCAAATGAATTTCTTCACAATCCAGCTTCTAATTCATATTTTAGTTTCTCAAGCTTTTCGCATTATCTAAAGACTTGGAGCTTTCTCTTGTTGTGGAGGATCAAGCATTCTGGGAAAATTTTTAGATGGTAAATGTTGTTTAATGAGCAATAAAATGTGCACAATAATGTTAAATTGACTTTGTACAATGTTCTTTTTGGGAATAATAATAGCAGATGAAAGAGTTGAATAAAAATTTAAATGGAGACTCCTCATTGTAGTAATATACTGTTCTGGACCTCTACTTATACAACATTCATAAATTACAACATAATTCCTCTCTGGTTTGACATGGCAAGTTTTATACATCTTAAGAATGAGTCTCGATAGACAAAGGCGTGATTTAATAGTCAATGAAGTTAGATTGACAAACACAATTTATGAATTGGACAAATGTCACTTTGAATCTTGTTTTTTCTACTTATTTTAACAGCCCGCAATCTCCCACTCCAGGGTACGGGCTATCTCCCAGCACAAGTATCATATAATTCTATCCACCAAGGACTCACAATGCCTCTTACGGTCCAATGCAAGTGATGACAAATGAAACTTTGAACACATAGCCATCCAATATTTCAAACCACACCACACCAGCATAAAGAAAGACCCTCACCGCCTCGTCCCCACTCCTGGAGAGAGTGTGTATGCAGAACAATCAGTAAAAAAGAAAAATATCACATGAGAAACTTGCGCAAAATATCGACTAGCAGGTCAAAACTGCATAAATAATCCTTCAAGTAAAAGTCTATTCATGTACTGAAAACCAACACTTGCTATTTCTGCCAAAAAATTATATGAATTAGGGATGCGTCCTTCCACAAATCTAAATTTTGATGCTTCTCAAAGTATACTAATGTTTTGGAGAACTATGAAGACAAAAAAGCTGTTGGCAACATGGCTTGTACTGAAGGTGTATTTTTTGTCCTTCATGAATTCAACTCCAGCTTATTCCCATGAGTATTGCTCATTTCTCAAGCTTTGCTGATTGCTAGGGTAAGCTCTTTCTTGCCGAGGAGTTTGTCTATAATAACCATTTCCCCTTGATCTGCCATAATCACGGTCACCTCCATCTTGACCACCTCTCCCAAAACCACGGCCACCATAGCGCCCCCTTCCGTCCATGGAGTAGCTAACTCTGCCTCTACCCCTTCCTCCTGTGTCCACATTTTAAATAAGAACAAAATGAATCTTAATACTTTTAGGATGCATAGCAAAAAAAATAAATTTCAGGACTTGAAAATTTTAGTTAAGAAATGTATGAAGCAGTAAGCTTTCAGACAAGGAACAGGCTTAGCAAACTGATACCTAAACACTGTTCTATTTTGGCTATTGCATACACACAGGAACGAAATAATAACCTGAAGAATTAATGAAGGCCACTTGTTATTTACTACTACGAGGTCTTAAGTAAATTCCAATGATACCAGCATAATGACTTGTTTCGAGACTAATACCATGGTGAAGATGTAGGAGCCAAATATTTACATCAGTTGCAGCCTGACAAGAATGCAAGTCAATTGGTGTAACAATAGTCCCCACTGATTATTCTCTACTTTCTGCGTTTCATTATTCATCTCGAAAATAAGTATTGCAAGTAGATCCAACAAAGTACTCCCTCTGTCCCAATTTGTATTGACTCGTCTTTTTAGTCAAGACTCAAAAAGAATCGTAACATTTTTATACTTGGAAATAATTTGGTTTTAAAATTCCCATTTTATCCTTCATGAAATGATTTGTCACACAAAGATCTACAACTTATTTTACACCTCGAGTTTGAAGAGTCTTTTTTTCTAAAACTCTGAGCCAAGTCAAACTAACTCACATAAATTGGGGCGGAGGGAATAGTACTGTTCACTTTATACTGAACTTCTATGAAAACACAGCTCTCTCCAGAGTTAAAACTTTCCTCCGAGAAAAAAAAAAAGAAGGTATGAGGACAGGTTGGTTGATCCACTTCTCTTTTACATCCCTTATCTTCCACCAAGTAGGAATCAAAGTAAATGACATGACACTTGACAAAACAATGTAGAAAAGGTCTCCAAACACCTGCAAGAAGAGTATTTAAAATTGTTCTTCTTGCAGGCTGGACATCTTTTCTACTTTTGTTTTGTCAAGAGTCATGTCATTGACTTTGATTCCTACTTGGTGGATGATAAGGGATGTAAATTGCTAAAGGTGTGTCTAGAGATCACCAGTAGAAAAATATAATGCTTAGAAAAAAACAAGAATTTAGCTTGAAGATGTGCTTGTTTCTGTGAATGAGAAATGCAATAGCTTATTAATTGACCCACAATTGAGAAGATAAAGCCACTTACTTCCTCGAATTAAGTTATTTCTGTTCGGTCTCCTTCCTTCAATGTACAACTGGTGTCCACCAATCTGAACAGTAGATGCCTGCAACAAAGTTTACATAGATTTCAGTACCTACTCTGAATGTGAATGCAGTAATTAGTCTTAGCTGAAGGTATTAATAACAATTCAATGAAGGCGAGATAAATAGAACGAAAAAGAACATATTCATAACTCCCACATAATTTTACATGGAATACTTCGAACTTGTGCCAGTTTATTACTTCATTTGACCTCATACATAAAATGTAGCATCATTCTCAATTACTCAAATAACAAAAACATAGGCTGTTAGTTCAGCCCTCAATTGCATTGAAACTTTAACACGAAAAGGATAATTAAAGATGGCTCAAAATTTTGAAATGTCAATTCAAACCTCAATTGCATTCTGAACCCCAGTTACATCTTCAAATTCGACAAATGCATAGCATACATCAATGTCCTGCATCACATCAAATTCCAGATGAACTTAATATTGAGCTTATCTAGATTCAAGAGTATAGGGCAAAAGAAAGATGATAGAACAAACCTTTCGCGTTCTAATGGCAACAGCATCAGGCTTTAATTTACCAAACTTTTTGAATTCCTCCTCAATTTCATAAGCAGCCATTGTGGTAGGAACATTTTTGACATATACAGACTTGACTTCAACTGCAAAAGGTTCAAAAAGGAAAATCATAAAAGCATATCACTCGAATGAGGTCCCTTAAAAAATAACTCACATCCCTGAGAAGACAGGATGAGTACATTATGCCAAAGTACGAGAAACTAACCTTCATCTTCAACAGCTGAAGCCTCTTCTGTTGCCTCGGTATACCTCTCAATAGTATTAGTCGAATGAACTGATGGCAGAGCAGGAGGCTCTGGCACATGTTGCCACTCTGAAGGAGGTGTAGATTTGTTGAGAGAAGACTGTGCCAGTCCTTGTGCAGAATTCCCTTTAGTAACTTGTAGCTTCCAAATTAGAATCAACCAAATAAAATTAGTTGATCACAAAAGCATACTCAAGACAATATGAGAATGTAACCATTAAACGAAGGTAAAAGGGTCATGGCATACAATAGAAGCATAAGTATGCTTTTGGGGCTCTGCAACAGGTTCCTCAACAGGGCAGGATAAATGGTCTTGTACTGCATTAATTGTACTCTGAAGTGGGCCGTTCGACTGCACCGCAAAATTATCTTCAAGGATATTCTCAGCTTCAGAGACATGCTGAAGCCGATCCTCCGAAAAACTATAGTTATTGACTGGCCCGTTATCTTCAATTTTAGGAGCATCAACAAACTCCCTTGCTTGGATTTCTCCACCAAACATATAGTTGGGCACTGCAGACACCATCATTAATCCTTCATATATGCACATTCTCTTGTCTCGTAGTATTGCAGCATTAGCATGTAGAATTACAGAAAAAAAGTATCGTAGTATTGCAGCATTAGCATGTAGAATTACAGAGAAAAAGTATCCCAAGTCTTCTTTCAGAAGAATTGTCATTTAAGTACATAATTTCTTCTCACCAATATATAGCACATCACTTAAACTACTTCTCACCAGAAAAATAAAAGTACGAACATAGGGAAAATAGTGAGCTTCAGCACTTGAAGCTACTAGTAATATTCTCCCCTAATGACAACTTATTTAAGGGGTGAGGTATTCACCATGCACCCCCTCGCAGCATGGCTCTGTTCCTATTTCACAACCCAGGACCCTCTCTCCTCCTCCAGAAAAGGTACAACAACATAGTGTCATCCACAAGTGGGGTCTGGGGAGGGTTAGATGTACATAGGAGTTACCCCTACCTGTGTGGGGTAAATCCTCCAAGAGAAAGGTAAAAATGGCTTCACCATTACAGCAATGATTTTTCTTTAAAAAAAGTCATTTTTTAAGGGTAGTAACACTAATCTAGAAGACAGAGTAATATGAAACAAAAGAAGTTAGAGAATCCCCCCCCCCCCAAAAAAAAAACAATCAGACCTATCTTAGGATGAAAACCTTGAAGATTGAACTCATACCTTGCTCCTGAAGTGCATTGGAAACATTCAGTTTTGAATCAAGGTTCGAATGTGCTAGATAGGCCAATGGTTGCTGAAGAATTTGCTCCTCATCAACATAGTGAAAGATATCATTGAGGACAAAGTATCCTTTTTCCTGGGGTGCAAGGAAAAATGATTGAACAAACTTCCTACTCCTATTGATACCTTTCACACTGACAGAACCTGAAACCATCACAAGGACACCACCATTCCATGATTCCAAGGAATGGAGTGTTTTTATCTCTATTCCAGTGTACTGTAGCGACGTGACAAGGGTGTGAATTTGCTGCAGAACACAGAAAGAAATGAAAAAAGAAGTAGAATGATTTATATTGGGGGCTAAGGGAATAATACACATCACGAACCATGATTATTAGTTAGCTGAGAATAATAGAAATTTTATTACACTGGAATAGAATTAATTATAGAAGCGAAGATAAAATCTCCCTTTATTGTGACTTAGAAATCATGTAATTTTATTAGTATATTAAAGCATGCAAGTATCAACTCAAAGGAATAGTTATGAATTTTTTTAGATAAAGTAACCCACTGGTATATGATATTAAAAAGGAACTCGTCACAGCAGCAAAATAAGAAGCTCCTCTGATGGAAATGTATGCCTTGGGGAACTTGACACTCTTTCAGATTTCAACTTCTAGCAGACAGAGAAAAAACACTAATACAGCTGACTGGACAGACAGAGAACTTGATTGACAAGCTTCAATTTTTGTTTTTCAGAAAAAACAACTTTTAACAAATCTAGAACATGGATGTTAAGGCAGCCTCATATGATACTTTTCCATATTAGGTGCTCTGTTTTGGAACAGGACTACATCATGAAAAATCTCAAAACTAATCTAGAACGTATGGACACCATATAGATGGCATGACTGTAGACATGAGGTCCCAGTTAAGGACATGCATCTAGCAAGAGCAACCAATCACTGGTTAGCCAATTACAACCCATATAGTACTAACAATCAGTTATACAATAATTAGTGTTACAAAATTGGTAATGAGCTCCAAAATTTGCACATGACAACAGAAAGAACTACACAAAATCAAAAAATGCTGGTCTAATGTTAAAGTCAGCCACGTATAACACATCAAGAGCAACAAAATGAAGAATATTAATTATCTAACTAGTTTATGTGCATTTGAGGTCCAATCTCTAGATAGACAAACTAGAGAATGGTTAAGCTTTGTTGTTAATCTATTTTTTGCCCAAAAAGATAGTAAAGGCACTAGAATAAAAAAATTGCAGCTAGGTTTCACCAGTGTAAATTGAATAAATTTGGATCAGCCAAGCTCTAGGAAAAAGCAACCAAAGTCCAACACAAACTCCAAAAGCACTAAATTTAGAAATAACTTCAAAGAAGGTTTTACTCATAAGGAAATTAAAGAAGGTACTTAAGATAAAATACCAGCATTCCTGAAGCAGTCTCTCTCGTGCTGGAATCAATTCGAAGCACAGTACTAGCATCACTGTAGAACTGGTGAACAAAATCCGGTTGGGTCTGTAACATCTGATAATACTGGCCCACGAAGTATGTCCCCACCTGAATCATTACCCAAAACCGCAGAAAGATGAAATTCAAATCCCAGGCATTAAAAATCAATCAAACAACACTTCAATCCTAAACGAGTTGGGATCGGCAATATGAATTCTTAAAATATTCCCCTCTATTTAGACTAATTTCATTGTAACACTGATAAGAAATTTGACTTCTAAAGAAAAAGAAGGGTTCTATACGGTATAAAGGATCTCTAAATCTCACACTTGTCCTTACCTAATCTAGTGTAAGTCAAGTGATAACAACTAACCTAGATAGGTTAGTCCTAATTACTCCATAACTAACTGTTTCTTGGACCATTTATCCTTAACTAGCTGGTAGTGTCTATATATATCGTTTGTTTCTATTGTGCTATATGCTTAATTAAGTTTGCATTTATTACTAGATTCAGAAACTCTTTTCTCAGAAAACCTGTCCCCATTTAGGAAATTTAATCACTACACCATCACAACTACATA
Source organism: Solanum pennellii (assembly GCF_001406875.1). Lineage (NCBI taxonomy): Eukaryota > Viridiplantae > Streptophyta > Magnoliopsida > Solanales > Solanaceae > Solanum > Solanum pennellii. The sequence goes on from NC_028645.1 coordinate 81,960,417, forward strand.
CATATGCATTTATAGGAAAATTAAACAGAAAAAAATTCCTCTAGTAGTTCCTATATCTCTTAATACAGAATATACACACTCATATCCGTAAAGACTTTTTCTTGAAACAGGTAACATCATAAACATAAAAAGTTCTTCTTTATACTACAGAAATGTTTTTTGGAACAAAAAGATTTCAGATTTACACTACAGAATTTTTACATTTCCAAGTCACTTAACAGCCACAGCCAATTCGTAACTAGCAAAACAGGGCACATGACCATGGCCAGAAACCAAGGCAAACCCCTTCAGCCAAAAATCCATTCATATATATATATCTATAACCACAGATATAAAAAAAAACAAAAAAAGAGCATTCCTCGCTCCAATTACAAATGACTTAACAGGCATGGAAGAAACAGCAAAAACACAAATTTGCCTTCACATTTCTACTCAACTATTCTGCAAATGACTTGTACAATCAAAGAATAAACGGATACAGACTCAGCAGAAGAGATACCTGAGCAGCAGTTACTGGCAAGTGAAAAGGCGTCGCCATTTCGTAAAACCCGGTGGCGGCGGCAGCTTAAACAGCGGTAGAAATGAACTCGTCAATCCAATTAGACTGAGAATCTAAAAAAAACCTAGATCTAACAAAAGATCTAAAATCCCCCCCAAAAAAAACCCTAGATTTTCACAGCATTCACATTTGCGCCGCAAGCAAAAAAGCAGCAACAGCGTCTTCTCCCATTACACTCCACAAACAGTAAATAGCACTGAATTCGTTCGTCACTGACTCTTCAATTTCTAGAGAGAGAAAATGGAGTGACCGCTTGAGACCACTGGTTCTAGAGAGAGAGAGTGAGAGCTGCTGAAATTTATAAGGTGTTGCTGGCTGTGTTTTTGGGGACGGTGGCGCTGCTTTTTTATTGGTTGAGTGAATGTCCGTTTGTTATCCACCGTTGATTTAGACCTCATGATAGGGCTTCTTTTTATTTTTTTATTTGCTTATAGGATTATCTAATAGCGTGAATGTTTTCCATGGAACATGTTTTGATACGAACGAAAAATGTGTTCTTGGAAAATAAGTTGATTTTATCAAAAAAAAATTATATTTGGTTGGTGAACGGGAAATAGAATTGGTGAACGATTTTTTTTAAAAAAAATATCTATTAATTTTACAGAGTAGAATTTTTATTTTTTTTAGGAAAATAGTTTTTGACTTGAGAACCAACTCAATAGTTGATCTGGCACCGGGCTCCATCACCTGATATGAGACCTTGACCTCTACTCTCGACAATCGAACTAAACCTAATCTTGACTATGACTTGAATTGGGTAACGATCCCAAGATCCAACTTAGAATGTAATCCCGACTCCTGATTCGAGAACTCGTGATGTAACTTTTGAATTGGGTTCCGACCTTCCCGATCCAAGACTGGAGACCTCCCATAAACGGCCGTTGACTCTGACCCTAACATCTGATTCAAGATCCAACTTTTGAATCGGGGTCTAACCATAGACCTGAAGACAACTATCATTCGAGACCTACCCCCGATTTCGGCCCGAGACCTCAACACCCGATCCTAACCCAAGACCTGACACCCAACTCGAGACCCAACCCTAACGCTGATTCGAGAATCGACCCCCGAGTCCTCGACCTCGACCCTAACCCCGAACCCAACCATGATCCGGACACGACCCTAATTTTGTAATTTTATTAGTAAGGCAAGATATGACTAATAGATAGCAACGCAAAACAAGAAATTACTCCAATGAAGTGTTGTGAAATAAATTAAAATTTGATTTTCTTAAAAGTACATATAGGGTGAGATAGGGAAGGGATGGAGGAAATAAGACGATTCATGAGTCATAGTTTTCTTGAATCACAATGATCATATATATTTATTAATAAGAAATTATTAAAACCAAGCAAGATGTGACTACAATATAAAGGGGTGATATACGACTTAAATGAAGTGACTTATAGTGCAAGAGCGTTCCCATTTTTTTTTACTTACTCTTTCATTTTCATTTCATTTCAAATTCAGCCGACTCCCGACTATGGTCTAAACCTCTCTCGAATAAGGAAGGACAACATAACATTAGCTTCAATTGAACAAGCTCAATCTTAAAAAGAAAAGATTGTAGACCAACATTGAACATTTCAACGTGGCCACTAAAGAAGGTGAAGATTAGACGAGAGACTAGACTAACTTACTCGTGAGCATTAGGCTCCGTAATTGAAAATATATTCCTTAATTAGTATATTTCCATAAGAAATAGATCCCAAGCATTATCTAGTGAAATTGCTTGTACTAATTGACTCATTTAATAGTTCTCTAAAATATGATGAAAGGAACAATTACATCTCTCTCTAAATCATAAAATGAAGGAAAGAGAAGAAGAAGAAAAAAGAAAGCTCATTGTATGTGTGATGTAATACAAATAGTTACATCTCCTTTTGACCTAGTTAAAGCCTTTTTAGCCATCTTAATCCATGAACTAAAATTGTTCTTCTGTAGATGGCAAATTTCAACTTATACAACTAATATACAAAGAATTTTGTCCCATCTTATTGTTTCTTCCCTTGTGCTAAGCTAACTCGCAATGCCCTTCCATCCAATTCCTGATAAACACATATACAAAAGGGTAAAATTGTAAGTAGTTCTTTCATTTTTCTCACGAAATTGAAGTTTCGTGTATCAACGATATACAATATTTATGCAATTATATCACTTATGATATACAATATTTATGCATTCACGTGAGATACACTCAAACTGATTTGAAAAAGAGAGTTCAAGAAATGCATACCACTCCATTGAGATTGTTAAGAGCATTCTCCATTTCTTCTCTAGTCTCAAAGCTCACAAAACCGTAGCCACGAGATCTCCCGGTCTCACCATCATACAGTACCCTAGCACCAACAACAGTTCCATATTCTTGAAATGCTTGCGCTAAACTTTCAGATGAGACTGACCACGCCAAATTACCAACAAAGAGCTTGTGTTCTGTTTCGGGGTAAAGTGGTTCTTTTGGTTTAGGCTTATCCGAGAAATTCACCCTTAGGGTTCTGCCACCATACTCCTGAAATCAGTAAATCATGCTTTAGTACATAGCCTCAGATAAGCTCAACGTCAGAAATATTTTGTAATATTCAACATCGATTCATGAAAGCAAATTGAAGTAATCTCTTACTCTTCCATCTAGATTTTCGACGACTGTCTTGCAATCTTCAAGAGTACTCATTGTCACAAATGCAAATCCTCTGCTTTTACCTGTGTCCCTATCATAAAGAACCTGGAGAAATTGGACAAATTAGCATGTAAAATACATTTGGGACATATATAGGAGGAACATTTTGGTTTTGATTAGGAGGAAGTTTTCTCGTAGCATTAAAAAGATGGTTAAATCGCAGCATACATGCTTTTATAACGTTTTAATTATGAGCACAGTTCCGTCAAGTTCAATCCAAGCTTCAAACCTTTTTGCGCGCAAGTGATCACCTTCGCTCTCATTATTTCAACTGACTTTCACTTAACTAACTGAGTCAAAACTGGAAAGTATTATTTTCTAAATACAATCACAAAGTTCAATTGCGAACTTTCATATTCAAGTTCCGGTTCAAATACTAGTCACTTTTGGAACTTATTCAACATCAGCTTATTCATGAAGCAATACGCTGCACTTGTTGGCTCTGTTACATGAACTTGTAGACGGGTATGTATCTACGAGTATGTGTAAGTATATGGAAAGGTAAATTCAATTTTTGTTTTCTACATCTCGAGGGATTTCGACAATGCACCCATCTCTTATCACATTTTTTCGACACAAATACGTCAAGATATATAAGTGAAGGATCCACATAACATAGCTAAGGTGGTACGACGTACACTCACATTTTAGCACCTATTTATTCTACGAGTACTTATTTTCCATGAGATAGTAATCAAGATCATCAACATCAACGACTCTATGTAAACACCTAATGCGTCAATGTGGTTCACAAAATGGTAACACAAAAACCAGAGCATAGATCAAACACCTTAATCTACTTCAAGAAGTAACTATAACACAATAATATATAGAAATTCAATCCTCAACTAAACAATTCAGTAAGAACACAAATCCCACTAGTTTAGAGCCTAATTACGAGTTTTCCCATGGGTTTTTGATATTACCATTTGTGCCATATTTTGGTCCTCAGATACACTATCTCACGCGTTATCTCGGATACACAGAGTCAAAATTCGATGTAATTTGTTTCAGATACATTGTATTCAAATGGATTCGGATGTATACGAGATACGAGATGAAATTGGCTATACGAATACTCATACTTCGCTCTAATTTATGTAAAATGCATACCTCAACAAGTTCAGGACTAGCATAGTCTTGAACAATCCCAGCAAGTTGTGCACTATCACAAAGATACGGCAAATTCCCAAAATAAAGCTTAGTATTAACACCTTCACTTTCACTACTCCCATCGGAATCCTCTCCTACCTTCTCCTCCTCCTCCTCATCCACCGCCGGCGCCGGCACCGGCACCTCCTCCTCCGTCACCGCCGCTTCCGCCTCCTCTTGCGCCACCGCAGCTGATAGCCTGGGCAATACCCTCCACTTCTTGTAAATCGACGTCAGTTCACTTACCGACGATGAAATTAAAGTTAGATTTGGAGTTCTAGTTGATGAAATTTTAAGTAGATGATCGGAATTAGTCAAATTTGATTTAGTACGTATAGAATGAAGACTGGAAAACGAAGAAGCTATTGCTGTGGCAGCTGCGGCCGCCATGATTTCGCCGGAATTTCAATTTTTGATCGGAAAATTTTTCGTACAGAAGAATTGAGAAAAAATGGAGGGATATTATTAGTGAGTATTTTATTTTATTTATTTGAGTGGTGAAATGGAGAGATGAAAATCCAAAGAGATAGGAAAAAAATATAGATGAGGTGGATATTGTATAATTGATAAGGTTTTTGGATTTTTGCTTTTATATTTTTTATTGAATTGAAACTCTTTTTTTATTGGCTATTTTGGTAATCTTTTTTGTAATGTTGGTGTTTTATTAGCCACACAATATGTTAGCAAACTTTCTAGAAAGTGAAATGGGAAACAAAAGTACAACACATGTAATATCGTAACGGAGATAGAGAAATTATTTTTGAAAGACCTTTATGTTTAGTGCATAACTGATTAACGTAGTTTTAAAAAGAAAATACGATAGTGAAGAGAATACAAGATTGTATTGAGTATTCAATAAAAGGAATAGTAATAATAAGGAAATGATGCGGTAACTGAAATATATGTCAAAAAACCAAAACACTACGTTTCTAAGATATTTTTGTTATCGATTGACATCTATTCTCCCATGACGTGTGTGCAGCAAGTGTTGATGAAAAAGGAAGCTCAAGATTGATTTTTTTTATCGACACTTACTGCAGACACGTCAGTCAACTGCGTTGGATTAATTATGAAACTAATAAAAGATGCAATATATAAATCTATCATATCATATATATCGAACAACACATTTTATGTTTAGTACAAACTTTTCATAACTAAAGCTTGTCTTATCTTATTCAAAATTCTTTCCATGACATTATTATTATATAGAAATTGGAAAGAACACACACTCAACAACAACAACAAAAAAAAAAGTACAAAAATTACTAATACTCAAACCCCTTAGTATAACTCTTCAACTCAGGTACGTGCAAGTCTGATTCTTTTTTCATCATTTAAGCGTAGATGGAAGGATTAGCGAGGAGGTAATCTTCGACAGCCTTGAAAAGTTCCATGGCATGTTTTTTTCCTTCGTTGTGTTCTTCATCCTTTATAACATAGTCACCTTTTGTGTGGAACTCAGTTTTTGTCTTGCAAACACAACCTCCATTTCCAGCAGGTTCAAATTTGACATCATGGGTAATTGATTCCAATTTGTCTCCAAGAACATCACCTTCTATAAGTGAATATTTTGTTACCAAATTCTTGTCATCAATTGCATGAATCTTGTGCTTCAAATACTTTATTGGACCACCTGATGATATTAACAAAATAATATATAAGTTTGGGAAAATGCACAAGTATCCCCTTAACCTATGCTCGAAATCCCAGAGACACACTTATACTATACTAAGGTCCTATTACCCCCTGAACTTATTTTATAAGTAATTTTCTACCCCTTTTTAGCTTACGTGGCACTAGTTTGAAAAAAAAAGTCAAACATCGTTAAGCCCATAAGATAGTGCCACGTAGGCTAAAAAGGGGTAAAAAATTATTAATAAAATAAGTTCAGGGGGGTAATAGGACCTTAGTATAGTATAAGTGTGTCTCTGAGATTTCGGGCATAGGTTGAGGGGTACTTGGGCATTATCCCTATAAGTTTCGTAATATAATCAATGTAAATATTTCGAAGAATATCTATATATATGTTAAATGAACGAGTTGAAATCTATTTTATTCTATTAAAAACGCATTAAAAGTATTTTGATTTTTTGAATTTGAGTTTTATATCGAAATTATCAAATGTATGAGTTTCATATATGAACTATCACCAAATATTTATTAAAATACACTTAAACTATTAGTTATTCAGTTTTCTTATCTGAACAGTAGTGATATTTTAGGTAGAAAAAATAGTTCGAATGTGTTTGGAGAAACATTTGATAGTCCACGTAGAAAACTCACATACATATCAAAACACACTTGAATTATCAATTGTTCACTTTTCTTATCTGAACAGTAGTGATATTGACTGATAGTTCAAACGTGTTTTCGAGAAATTTAATGATAGTCCAAATAGAAAACTTAAACACCTAACAGTTCAGCTTTGAACCTCAAAAACCTGAAATACTTTAGACGTGTTTAATTTTAACAGAATTCACTTTAAGAATTTATTTAGTCATATGCGTTAACAATATGAAAAAAATATTTACACAATCAGATCGTTCATTTATATTAACAAGGTAGTAAAAATGATAAATGCAAAAACTAATTATATTACCTTCAACAAAATTTATCTTCTTAATGCTTCCATCTCCCTCAGTCTCAACATTCTTAACATTTGGCATCAATTTAGGAACAAGATTGTCACCATCAACAACCAAAGCTTTGAACAACCTATTAGGGGACACTGTGCTTGTGGCTTCATGTGTATAGGTAGTGACACCCATAATTTAAAATATTTTTTCCAACTTTTAGTAATAAAAAAAGAGAATATATATAAGAAGTGAAATTAATGTGCTAGCTAGTTTTGAGTTGAGGGATATAATGCTAAGTTTTAGATGGTATTTATAGGGTATAAAATGGAGTGAGAGTTAAGAGTTTAGAGTTTGAAGTCATCACCAACCTTAGCTTTAATGTTAATTTCAATATTCAAAGTAGGCCATTCTTGACTTCTATATCCATTTTTTCTAGATGGTGTAGTTATCGTCTCGTAAAAAGCAAATTCAGAATTTAAATTATATGTTTTAAATTCATTATATTTCAATGTTATGGATTTACGCTTCTATACAAAAGTTTCGCATTGATGATAAATGAGATGGTGGACTCCATATAAGACTTAGACAATCTTCCTCCCTTTAAGCTAACTTTTGGGGTGTGAGTTAGGCCTAAGACCTAATTTCACATCGTATCATCAAAATTGTCCACGCACCAAATCTAAGCACTAGATAGGGTGTCAAAGTTAGATAAAGTGTGAGTTACGCCTAAGTCCTAATTTCACAATTTTTATGAATTTATTTTAAAAATATTAGGTTTAAATGAATCTGTTACATTCACCTTTATCATTGCGCTAAATCAAAGTTTTTTAATTTTGAATTCTAAAGATGAAAACAACTTTATTCTCAATCACTTATATTTTGAACGTTGAATCCTAAAATGAAGATATTCTATAAAGAATATTTTTTTCGTTTTAACAAACTTTACATTATTAATCGAAATTGAAAATAATATCAAATATCAGATGAAAAACGAAAATATATATTCCATATTGCGCGTCACTTAGTTCAAATTAATTTTGTTGGTTGTGGCTTTGGATATCTTCATGACAAAATGGTCTAACAATGAGGCTTGATGACACATTAAAAGTATACTCCATATCAAAATTGTGTCATATATATCCAAATCCTTTGTATTTTTTTTTAATAATACACAAGATAATAATTAAAATTAAGATAAAATATACAAATAACTTTATCACAAAAAAATTCGGTATTATAATCATAAAAAAAAAAGATTATTGGACATAATTTTTTTGTGAAAGTGAATAATTTTTATATGATAAATATTAAGATTATTTTTTTACATATTTAATAAATATATATCAAAAGATCGATTCAATCTACCTTGCTCAAGCTTTACTGATAAATAAACTTACTTGAGGTTTATTTTAGATAAATTTCGAAAAATATAACCCAATTCTATTTAATTACGAATTAATTTGGATTGATGTAACAAGTCAACATAGTTGATGATTAAATATATTTTCAAAAATAATTAAAAATATAAAGTAAAAAAGTTACTTTTACTATTATTTTCACATAAAATAAGACTAATAATAATAATAGGTTATTGTTTGTTGCCTCTTAGTAATTGGGTGTGTAGGTGGGGAGGATAATATAAATTAATTAAGAATATGGTTTTAAACGACTTTCCACATATAGTTTTTGGAAGCTTTTGTTTATGTATAGTTAATAAAATAATTTTGAATTTAAGTTATATATATTATATGAATAAGATTTTTTTATATATTTTGAGTATATTCAAATTATATTTTTTATTTATTTTAGATCTTAAAATTTTATTTTAAATAAAAAATATAAATATGAATATATTTAAATAATTATTATCTAATAATAATTTATTATTTTGGAAATTTTTATTTTACCTTTTTCTTTTTTAAAAGTGAAATCTTTTACAAGTGTAGAAATATTGACCAAGTAAAGCCAATATTGGTAATGTGAAAGTAGGAATTATGTCATGTTTGGATGCAAATTACAATACATATCGTACAACTCATCAAATAAATATTATTTTTAAAATAATACATATATTAGATTCTAAATTGGCTTCAAATTTTAACTTTGACCTCCAATTTTTATAATGCACAAACAGACACTTTAATTATCCAACTTTTAAATAAATAAACACATGAGTTCTCCATGGCACAATACACGTAGGACAAAAAATGACATGTAGGACATGTGTGTCTGTTTGTTCAACTTTATACAAGTTTAAGTGTCTATTTGTGCACACCCAAAGTTGAAGGGCGTAAATGTGATTTGAAGCCAATTTAAAGACATATTTATGTATTATGCCATTTTAAAAATATCTATACTGATTAGTCATCGATATATGCTTGAGATGTTACACATGTCTAAAAACTATAATATATACATGGGATTGTGATAAAAAGAATAATTATTGAGATTTTTCTGTTCTTAATCAACTCAAGTTTAAATTTTTAAAAATAATAAAAATCTTGTCGAGAGCATATCCCTAGAAATAAGCCTGATATTATATAAATTTAAATTTAATCAAATTCAAATACGAATATAAAACCTGAAAAATATTTTATTCGAATCTAACTTGATCTTTTTTAGATTATGTTCAATTTATGTTATGAGAATTAATTAGTTTTCTCATTTGATTATTTTACGTATTATTAATTTTTATTTATCATAGTAAAAAAAAAACTCTTTATCAGATTGTTGCTAGTCTATTCCATCTTTACTAACTCTTGTTGTGATTATAACATCCAAAATATTTTCTCCAAATTTGATAGACCTAATTTTAATGTGGAACTTTGACAATGTCAAAGTATGCAACGCCATTAATTTTTGACATCTCAAGAGAACATCGATTTTAAATCTTAAATTTGCCTTTCTCATTGAGATATTAGGAGAGAAATAACTACGTACTCGAATCAATCATCCACGCTTATTATGATGATATCTTATGAAGTAAGGAAACTATACTATAGATGGTCGGAATTAATTGTTTTATTACTCCATTCGTTTCAATTTACATGATGTAGTTAGACTTGACGCAAAAATAAAAGATCTTTGAAATTTTTGATCTAAAATAAGTTATAAATATTTGTGTAAATATACAAATTTAGAGTTCCAAAATCTCAATAATAAGGCTAGTTAGTAATATACGCCTCTAATTAATTTTTTTGAGATATGTAATGTCAACAAGGATCGCGTAATATAAATAAAGGGGGAAATAGTAATACTTCTCCTTTTAAAGAGAGAAGTATTGAAACATGCTTTAAACTAATTGGCATGAATTATAAACTAGTTTCATTCTCAAACTATTGACAGCCTTATGAACATCCTTTTACTCGACTAACTGAACTTAAATACTCCCCTAATCTTGCTTCTTGAGCAAAATACACCCTTAAATTCTCTTCAAGGTTCGAGTGTTTTCGACACTTAACTCGATTATTTATTAAGAGTTCGAGACCACTTGTTATGTCATGTAGCAGATTGAGGTGTATTTAAGTTGAGTTAGTCAAATATGTTATAAAATTATAAATAATTTAAAAATGAAACTAATAATTCCCGTTAAGTTCAGATTTATTGTGCAAATCTTAAAATTTTCACAAATTGTGCCTTGGGCTTCATATAATATAATTGAAAAGGATATTTTAAGGCTTGGTACAAGAAAAAGAAAGCAAAAGCATTCAATATTTATTTATTGGAAGTTCTTTCCATGACATACAAATGGAAGGAACAAAACACACAATAAAAAAACTATAACAATATAAAACTCAAGCCCTTGGAACTTTATGATCTAACTTTTTTTTTTTAGATTGTCTCAGCTAAAAGTTTAAACTTTTTAGAAATAGAACACACGTATATATAGTTATATAATATCACAACACGTCATGATCATCTCTCGCGTGTGGATCTGATTCATATTTCAATCACTTAAGCGTAGACAGAAGGATTAGCGAGGAGGTACGCTTCGATGGCCTTGAATAGGTCAATGGCTTTCCCTTTGCCTACATTGTGTTCTTCTTCACTAACAACATGATCACCCTTAGTGTGATACTCAGTTGTTGTCTTGCAAACACAACCTCCATCTCCAGCACCTTCAAATTTGACATCATAGGCAATTGATTCCAATTTGTCACCAAGAACATCACCTTCAATAAGTGAATATTTTGTTACCAAATTCTTGTCATCAATCACATGAATCTTGTGCTTCAAGTACTTAATTGGTCCACCTGTCATTAACAAAAAAAAATAAATTAAATTTCATATATATTATCAACGTAAATAATTTTTTACACTATGAGATCATTCAAACAACAGAGTAAAAATAAGTTTAGTTAATAAATAAGCAGATTATTGATCCGTCCAAAAGTTACGTGGACTGAAATGTAGGTCATATAACATAACATGTCCAATTATTACTAGTTTAGTTGTTTTGCTTGTTTTATTTTTTATGTATATATAAATTTTTTGTAGTACCTTGTATATGTGTAAAGTAGTAACATTAAATAAGAAAATATTCTGACAAAAATTCTCATAAATTAATTTAGACTATATATTATTTTGATAATATATGAGATTTGACTTCGTTATGAATATCGAACATCGAATCGAAAAAAACTGGTTTAAGATAAGGTCATAAACATAAAACAAACCTTCAACAAAGTTCATTTGCTTGATGCTTCCAGCACCACCATCTCCCTCAACAATCTCAATGCTCTTAACATCATGTGACAACAATTTAGGTACAAGGCTATCAAAATCAAGAACCAAACCTTTGAATAGCCTTGTTGGGGAAATTGTGGTTGTGGACTCATGAGTAAAGGTGTTTACACCCATAATGTTTGATTAAATATTTGTATTTTGAAAAAAAAAATATGAAAGAGAAAGGATAAGATGAATATAATGCTTTGAAGTGTGTGTGATATATTGAAAGTTTTAGATGGTATTTATAGGACAAAAAATGAAGTGAGATTTGGTTGATTATTATTTAAGTTTTGTCCCTACCTTGAAAAGTCATATAAAACTCGATCCTGTTCGATAATAGTTGTTCAGTACTCTACTATTATAAAATGTCCAATAATACTTATCCACGATATAAAATCAATGGATAATTTACACATCATTCTTAATTTATCCTTATTATTAATTATAGTCATTTTTTATCACATTTTTTTAAAAATGTTATATTTATAGTTATATTCAACGGGTGATATAGTAAAATTACTTTTTTATTTATAATTTTTTAAAAAAGTGTCTACCGTCAATACTGAACGAATATTGTTGGACAGAAAAAATATAAATCTTTGGACAAGTGGTGAACAATTACTCGTATTCACTACAAGTAGAGTGAAAACTATTTAAATCTTTTGAATTTACCTTATCACTCATAATCCAAAAGAAACGGATATATCAAACAAAATATTATCTTATAATTAAAATAAATCGTTAAATCGCGATCTAAAAAGGTGTATATGTTGTTGGAAAAGTTTGGTGAAATTTTAGAATTCGTGTCATGAACAATCTTAACTTTAGTATTAATTTCAACATTCAAAGCAGTGCATTGTTGACAATTGTGTCCATTTTTTATTTTTATTTTTTTCTACATGTTGTGTCACTATCTTTGATAATTAATTTTGTTAGTTGTGACATTGGGAGAATTTTATACAATATGGTCTATAAAAATAAGGCTTGGTGACACGATATTAAGTTTGATTGGACTTTAGGAACCTACCAACTTGGTAGTGCTCATCATGTTTTTTCTCACCGATATTATTTACGTTGAAATTCGATTAAATATAAATTTGCACTGAAAAATTTCATATTAGGGAATATAACATTTTTTAACAAGAACGACTCTATATATAAAGGAGTTCATTATATTCTCTGAGACCTCTCGTTAAGAATAAAATTATAAGTATTATCATTTTAACTACGACCCTTAATAACAGTAGAATGTTCGTTTGTTGATATTATTATCCGTCGATACTAATTTTTTGAATTCAAAATTATCTAGTTTCACTCATTAAATTATATAATAAGAAAATGAGTAATGAAACTTACGGTCTCCTGAGTTTGAATTTGATGATATTTTGATAGGTGTTTTATGTATTATAAATAAAAATATATTTTTATATTCAATATTGTTTATATTACGTTATAATAATTTATTTGATCAAACTTTTAACTCTGATTGCTTTGAAAAAGAAAAACTTTTCAAAAAAATCATTTTGAAAGTAACAATTTGTCAGTTTATATTTAGGTAATTAATTTGAAAAATATTTTTGTCAAATATTAATGTAGTATAGCTTAATGTATTGTTTAATTAAATATCTCATAGAGAAGTAATGAAATCATTTTTGAATTTGATATAATTTATTAGTTTTATTTTTAAATTATTATTAGTTTTATAAGAATTTTTTTTACTTGATTAACTAAATTTAATACACCTTCAATCTGTCTCATGACGTAGCAAGTGGTTTCAAATTCTTGTAGAAAAATGAGACTCTTAATAAAAAAATCGAGAGAAGTATTGAAAATACTCCTAAACTTGACGAAAATATAAAGATGTATTTCACTCATCTTACAAAATCAAGAAAATATATTTAAGTTCAGCTAATCAAATAAATGAATATATTTAATAGTAAAGATGAAATTAATAATTTACGTCAAATTCAAATGTATTTTAAATACTTCTCTCTATATCTTATCTAGTTATATAAATATCGAATACGAATAACTTTTTTTAAGTTCTTTATGTTTTTGAGAGGCTAGTTGGTCTTTGATAATTGGGTGGGGTGGGAATGAGGATAATGATATGTAGTGTATACCATGTAGTTTCTTCTCTATAGAAAAATCTTTTAAATGTCTACATCTAATTGACTAAGCCAAACATTGTCTTATAGTAAAATCTTTGGAGTTGATGAAATCTTGACTAAGTAAAAGCCATTTGGTAATGTGAAAGTGGCAATTTTTCTATGCACTCAATCAATTTTTTAATAGAAAAATTAAAATAATGAATTTTTTTTTAATTTTTTAAGTTTTTTATTTAAAAAATTAATAAAGTGGCCAAATTATAATTGATCGTCAACATTTTTTAATAAAATAATTAAAATTCTGAATAAAAATCATATTACTTTTTTTGATTTTTTTAATTTAAAAATTGATGACGTGACCGAGTTACAATTGGCCACGTGTCAAAATTGATTTTGCAAAACCATTATTATAAAATAATAGCATGAATGAGCCTTTACTTTAATGGTAATGACATAAATGAGTCAAACTCTTAACTGATGTCATAAATGAGCCTTTTCAGAAAGTTCAATGGCATATTTTAGTCTTTTCCCTTAAAACTTAACAAAGGTCATTTTCAGAATATGAAATTCGATTAATTTAAATTTGTATTTATAGAATTATTCTGAGCTCGTCACCTTTAATTAAAAAAATAATTAAATGTAAAATTTAAATCGAGACTTAAGATTAAGAGTAAAAAAATCTCAACTATTCACTACAACAAAAATGATCATTAGCGGCAAAAAATGTATCTAAAGCCTTTAGCGACAGTTGATTCTAATGACACTTAACTAATATCGAAAAAAACTTTAACACTCTTTATTAATATCAATAATTAATATCGTTAAAAGTCGTTTTTGTTATAGTGATTAAATGTGATGTTTGATTGCATATAATATTAGAATAAGACAACAGTAACATAGCATGTTCATGTTATTTTATATATTGATGAGAAAGAAATATACAATTTTTTTTTCTAAAAATCTTGCTGCAACTAGTTATATGTATTATTGTATTATTTTATTATTCATTTTACCTTCTATTTATCATAAAATAATAATAATAATACATGCCTCATAATTTATGCATGGTTCCCTCAACACATATATTAAGATGTACTGATTTTTAAATTATAAACTAAACATCGTATTATAAAACTTACGGTTAACTAATTATCAAATATGATATTATTTATATAAAATATAATATTAATTTTCACGCCTTTAAAATAGAGGTGGATAGAAATTCCACAAAAAAGTTTGCTTTCAAATCAAAATGGGAAATCAATCATTTTTAATATTTCTTTCACTTTTTAGCCATGATAATTTAACAGACTGTTTGGAGAATTTTTTATGAATTTGATTATTTTGAAAAGTCTTTTTATCACAATTTTATTTTATTTTTTCAAATTTTTGAACTTTTGTAGAATAGTAGTTTCTACTACTCTATCTATAATTGAGATATTGAGTTTGAGTCTCTTAAGATACGAAATCGCGTTTGTTAGGAAGCGCTTTGCTTTCAGTATGAGACTTTTCAACACAAATTCTTTATTATTTGTAATCGTGATAAATGTTTGATTAAAAACATAAAAGAATGATGAAACACAATTTACATGAATTTAGTAAATAAATTACTACTGATTATTTATAAATATCTAACTATAAACCCCCACAAATAATCATTTATAGCTAATATCACTTTAAATCATTCTAGAAATTCGTAAAATTCAAATCATGAAAAAAAATATTTGAGGATTAGCTTGTGACAATATTCTTTATTGAAAGTTCTTTCCATGACATACAATTGGAAAATACACACACAACATCAATCAACTTCTACGTCTCTCATTCGAGAGTTTAAACTTCTTAAAAACAACACACACATTTTAAATTATTTAAAATCACAACACATACGTAATCTCTCACGTGTAGAACTGATTCTTTTTCATCAATATTTAAGCGTAGACAGAAGGATTCGCGAGAAGGTATGCTTCTACAGCCTTGGAAATATTCATGATTCTCTCTTTGCCTACATTGTGTTCTTCTTCACTAACAACATTATCACCCTTTGTGTGATACTCAGTTGTTGTCTTGTAAACACAACCTCCATTATCATTAGCTTCAAATTTGATATCATAGGTAATTTTGATTCCAATTTTTCTCCAAGAATATCACCTTCAATAAGTGAATATTTTGTTTCTAAGTTCTTGTCATCAATCACATGAATCTTGTGTTTTAAGTACTTTATTGGACCACCTGTCATCAATAAGAAATAATAATTAAATTTCGTTTATTATCGGTGTATAAACATTTTTTACAATTATCAGGTTATTCATAGAAGTGTTAAATTAACTAGTTAGGATTGAATTTAAGCACGTTAAAATAGAATAAATTTATAAATCGACGAGTCAAAAGTTACTTGGATTGAACTAGTCTAAAATATGGGTCATAACACTAACTTATTCAATTATAAATAGTTTTAAATTTTCATTTGTTGCTTTTTAGTAGCTTATAAAATTATTTTCTCTCTTTATCATGACTATATATATGTCAATTGTCAAAAGAAAATAATAATTTTAAAAAAAATATTCAGACAAGATTTTTTACGAGTCAATTTGGGATACATATTAAATCAATTATTGATAGTCTTTTGAGCTAATAAATAAGCAGGTCAATAAAAATGAAGTGAGTTGGGCGGGTTATAATTTCATGGACTAATTTTATCATGCATATCCACGGATATGTTTTCCAATAATACGAGATATAAAATCTCGAAAGTAAGACATATTATTATCGCTATCTAAGTAATCAGTAAGTCGAGCTTCGATAAAAATAACAGACGCCGAGTGAAAGAAGGAATCATAACAAACCTTCAACAAAGTTCATTTGCTTGATGCTTCCAACACCACCATCTCCCTCAATAGTCTCATTGTTCTTAACATGTTGTGACAACAATTTAGGTACAAGGTTGTCAAAATCAAGAACCAAAGCTTTGAATAGTCTTGTTGGGGAAATTGTGGTTGTTGACTCATAAGTATAGGTATTCACACCCATAATGTTTTTGATTTATATTTGCTTTTATAACAAAGAGGATAAGATGAATTAATGTTTTGAGGTGTGTGTTTTAATGAAAGTTTAAGATGGTATTTATAGGGATATTGTAGGGTGTGTTCAAAAGGAAAATAATTTTTTAAATAATATAAAATAAAATTATTTATTTTTTTCATGTTTGATTAACTTAAAAAATATTATTTTTCCCATTATTTTCAACATGGGTTTATTCACTATTATATTTCCTTTTCAAACTTGCTTTGAATTGACTAACTTGAGTTGATGGTGCACTAAAAATAATTTTCTACCTTTCTAAGATAGAGATAAGATATTTGCGTAAAATACACTCAAAATTCGAGATTAACACTTGAGTTGATATTATTTTTTCTTAAGAATACAAAAAAAAAAAGATATCCTAAAAAATAGGAAAAATAAAATCTATAACATTACAAGTTCATTATCCCTCATCGTGTTTAACCCTAATAGTTTGACCACCCCGGATCCCTACTCCCCGCTTCAACTGACTCATATATATAATATTTTTTACTTATTTATCAAATCATTATGAACTATTTATTTTTTTTAACAAAATATTATTTCATAAAAATATTTTATTTCGTACCGAACACATCACAAGAGTTCAATCATCGACTCTAATCTTAATTTCTACATTCAGAGCAGTACTTTGTTGACATTCGTGTTTTTTTTTAATTTTTTATCTACATATTGTGTCATCATTCTCTAATAATTAATTTATTGGACGGTGGAAACCTAGTACATATGTTACTAATTTTATTTTTTAATATATATATATATATATTATACTAAAACAAATACAATCAAATGAATTATTATTACGAATAATAATATGATAATTAACATACAAAAAGTAATAAGGCTATAGCTTAAAATATGAAAGGATAAGCGATACAACGTCTGATTAAATCATTTTATTTATTCAAATTGATGTAAAATATCGATTACGAATAAGTATTTTTATTAATTTTTTTTTTGGGACTATTTTTCCTTTGATATTTTGGTTGGTGGGTTAGAGGACAAGGATATATAGTTTGTCTTCAGTGTAAAAATAAAAAGTTTATATATTTAAATTTTGGCATCTTGACTAATTAAGTTAAATATTGTCTTATAGTAAAATCTTTAGTGTTGATGAAATCTTGACTAAGCCAATTAATAATGTGAAAGTAGAAATTTTATATGCACTCTACCTTGTCTTGTCGTTGAGGTTCGATAAATTTAAATTTATATAATAAATGATTCATATTTTAAGTAGGGTTACTGTTTTATTTTTTTAATGTTATTGACGTTTTATAATCTTCATATATTCTCAATTACAGAAAAATAATGAAATAAATAAAACTAGGAGTTATTTGATAACTGATTAAAATTATTAGCTATTATACTTTCGATTCTTTATAAAATAATAGAAAAAGGGTCAAAAATGCTTTTAAACTATGTGAAAGGAATAAAAATACCTTCTATTTTTAGTTTGTCTAAAAAATGCCCTTACCGTCAATATTTTGATTCAAAAATGCCCTTGTAGTCAATACTTTGGTTTAGAAAGGCCCCTGTAGTTATAAAATAGGTCAAAAATGCCCCTTTTCAAATAAATATATTATTGTTTTCTTTTTAAACACATCTTCTTCCTAATTAAATTATTAAAAGAGACTATTTTCGTTTTCTTTCTTTTAAAATTACTTTAACAAATAAAAATAGAATAATTTCGTGTACACTTTGAACAGATAATAGATTTTATGTATATATAAGATCATAGAAAATTCATAATTAATTTATATTTACATGACGATAAAAAATAATGATAATAGAATAAAAAATTTCTTCAGTCATTTTTTTCTGAATTGAAATAAGATAAACATTTGTTAATTTAAAAAATATCATTAAAATAAATGTGTTAAAAAGAAAATAATAATATATTTATTTAAAAAGTGAGCATTTTTGACCCATTAATAACAATAAATGTATTTTTGGACCAAAGTATTGACGGCAAAGATATTTTTAGACCAAACTACAAATGGAGGGCATTTTTGTTCATTTTGCTTAGTTTAAGGGTATTTTTGAATCAAAGTATTGATAGTAAATACATTTTTGAGTTAAATTATAAACGAATGCCATTTTTATAACTTTCAAGTAGTTTAATAATATTTTTGACATTTTCCCCTAAAATAATACATTTATAGAACTTTTGAGGAATAGTAGCTTCTATTTGACTGATAAATTTTAAAAGCAATTCTATTTAAAATTTAATCATAAATTTTCATTGAAATACCCACCTAAATGGAGGGTCATTTCGGGCATTCTATTTAAAAGAATTCTAATAGTTTGATTTGGTAATTAATAATAATGAAAATAAAAAGCAAATAAAAAATAAAATCGAATACTTGGATAAATCAAACATTGACGTATTATTTAGGATGTATTTGTTTCGAAGAAAAGTATTTTTAAATTTTTTCATGTCTGGTTG
The DNA here is from genome assembly GCF_001406875.1 of Solanum pennellii. Classification (NCBI taxonomy): domain Eukaryota; kingdom Viridiplantae; phylum Streptophyta; class Magnoliopsida; order Solanales; family Solanaceae; genus Solanum; species Solanum pennellii. The sequence continues at coordinate 81,979,747 of NC_028645.1, forward strand.
ACTTAAATGCTTTCTAAATAGATTTATTTTTATCAAATTTTTAGAAAATGACTTTCTTTCGTAAAGTAAGGAATTTTTTTTCTAAAATCTATCTTTCAACATCACCATTAAGTATCGAATACCGGCTCTCAACCTTGACTTAGGATTTGAATCCTAGTTTCGACCTTAACTATGGATCCATATTATATTATATCTATATATATTATATTTATATATTTTTGAAATAATATTTTCTTCTTATTAATCAAACATGACCTAAATAAATAGTGAATGTCATTAAGGAAAACCAAAAACCTTAGTGTGCCAAAATTCTCATATATTTTTTTTCTTTCATATTAATATTTTATCTTAACTTACTCATGAAGAATTCAATTTAGAAGCAAGATGAAAGAGATTTATAACCACTAAAATTATTAGACCATTTAACATACAGTTCTCTGCTATGTAGTACAGTGAATAAAATTATTTTTTTCTTCATTAAAATTTTGAATTCGAATGCTGAATGCGAAAAAAAATATTTGATAGAGAAACAGAGCCTACCCAACACAAATCTGAATTAATCGAACTTTCATACGGATACTAAACCAAATAAAACTTAAAATTCTCCAACAACATTATCTAAGATAGTACTATTAGATTAATATAAAAAGAATGTACATTTCAAGAACATCTAGATAAAATGACACAAATGTCAAAAATGGACTACTTTGAATGTTGAAATTAAGGTAAAAGGAATTAATTGTTGATTTAACTCTAAGAGTGTAACTTTTTTTTTTTTTCACCTATAAATACCATCTAACAATATCTCATTATCACACATTCTCACACACAACATTTTATATATCCTTTTTTTTTTTTGTCTAATAACATCATGGGTGTCACTAGCTATACACATGAGACCACAACACCAGTTGCCCCTACTAGGTTGTTCAAAGCTTTGGTTGTTGATTCTGATAATCTTATTCCTAAGTTGATGCCACAAGTTAAAAATATTGAGGCTGAGGGAGATGGAAGCATCAAAAAGATGAACTTTGTTGAAGGTAATATAATAATCGATCTGATTGTGTAAATATTTTTTGCATGGTTAGTGGATAGGACTAATTAAATTCATTAAGTGAAGGGTTAAAAATACATTTAACGTATTTCGGTTATAAGAGTTACATACCTGAAATATTAGACGTGTGAGTTTCCTATCAAAAAATCTATTGCATTGATCAAAATGTTAACTTTTTAAATTTTCCAAGAAAATACTATATTTTCACAAGTGAGGTCTGGGGACTGGGGATCGGAGGCGGAGTTTTTTAGACCATAACCTGTCTTTTGTCTAGTAAAGAGGTTATTTCTGATAGACCTACGGCTCGTTAAGTTCATTTTTTTTGGAATAATTGTAGGTTCACCAATCAAGTACTTGAAGCACAAGATTCATGTTATTGATGACAAGAATTTGGTGACCAAATATTCAATGATTGAAGGAGATGTTCTTGGAGACAAACTTGAGTCAATTTCCTATGACCTAAAATTTGAAGCTCATGGAAATGGAGGATGTGTTTGCAAGTCTATAACGTGTTGTGACATTATATAATAAAGTATACCCTCGTTAAAAAGTTAAATCTTTTAGATGAGAGATTATGGTTTGAGTTTTCATTAATGTTATAGTGCTTTTTGTTGAGTTGTGTGTTCTTTTTCCACGTTTATCATGGGAATTAAGAACTCTTAATAATGTAGCAACCTTTAATTTTGCTTATCAAATACTTATAGTACTTTTCGAAAATTAAAATTGTGGTGATCAGTTAGTGTTACTATTATGTAGAATGTTTCGACTTAGTACATATATCGACTAATTTTCATATTCAGTTAACTATATATCATATAAATTGAAACAAAGGGAGTATTACGATTACGTTAGAATGGTTTTTTAGCAGTGATTATTAGTAGATAAAATGTACACATTAACATTTCTTTTAGAGACTGAAATGAATTTATACCACATCGTTATAAAATAGGAACATTTAGTTTTTTTTAATAGAATTAGAGAGAGTGTTGTACGCCGAGCTTAGTAATGTGGGCTTGTAACCCAAATGGGGGCATTAATGTGGTGGAATGTTGGGCTGTACCAGATGGTTGGGCTTGGTGGGCTAATTTCTGGCTTGCCCTGTCCAAGCTTAGAGTTGGATCATGTGGCCCAATTGAAGAAATGGACTACTTGATTCCTAAAGTGGGGCGGAGCGCGTTAGGCTGGTTTCACAGAGCAACGATAAGTTCCCGCTCTAAGCAGTGGAAGGATAACGAGTCGGTGTTCTCCGAGTTAAGTAACGCCTGATGGGCTGCTCCAATTAAACCACCACTTTTTTTTTTGGGGGGGAACATTCATGCGGATAAAGTTGATGCATCGTACTAGTTTCACAGAGCAACGATAAGTTCCCGCTCTAAGCAGTGGAAGGATAACGAGTCGGTGTTCTCCGAGTCCAGTAACGCCTGATGGGCTGCTCCAATTAAA
>NC_028645.1:81982841-82011201 GCF_001406875.1 Solanum pennellii
TTGGGGGGGGGGGGAGTTACGATAGTAGATAGTTAAACGTTGTGTCACATTCATGCGGATAAAGTTGGTGCATCGTACTTGTTTTTCCTTTCATACTAGTATACATTAACATTATTTTCGTAGTTTTTTACCCTTTGATTATTTCATAATTTTATTGTTATTTTTGGTAGACTAAAATGACTTTAACGTAAGAGGAGAAATATGATTATTGATGATTCATATATTAGATTCCAACTCGTTTATGATCGAGATATAACTATTTTTATATAATCGAAATCTGAAATAAAAAGACATTGATTAGTGAGAATTTATATATATATTTGTTTCTTACTTATTTGAGACATAAACATAGATCATAATTATTGGTAGATGAAATCGTTGCTAATATACTAGCAGAATTAGAAACGGAAGTATAGTTTAAGAATTAATAAAATTGTATTTTCTTTAGATATATATATTATATTATTTGGACATAAAACATATTTGTTATATCTTTTACGACATATATCGTAAGATATTATGATACAAATGTATAAAATTATGCTCCCATTATACGTATTTATTTGTTAATTTTTGTATGGATACTTGATATTAGAAAAGTTTGAGGCAAAACTTCTTCCCCGATTTCTATTTTCTCTATAACAGTCATTGACGATTCAAATAAGTTATTGTGGTATATATTTGATTTGAAATCCAATTTAGTGAGGATTCTTTTAATTGATTAAAACTTAAACATTAGTAATTAGAAATTAAAGAAAAGTTTGAGAAATTATGTTTGCCTAGATCTAAATTCATAAAATTAGTAAATAAGATAATTCTTTAATTAAAGATCCAATAAAATACTTTATTCTATATTTTATTATTTTTATCCACTCATTCAATAAAGTAAATTTGTTTTTCTTTTTGTAAGTTCCACATCGAAAATTTAAACCAAACTTTGGTACTATATATGGATCTGGTGAACCTAACCTTATCGCCGAGCTTAGTAGCGTGGGCTTATAACCCGAGTGGGGGCATTAATGTGGTGGAATGTTGGGTTGTCCCAAATGGTTGGGTTCGGTAGGGCTAGTGTTCTGGCCTGCCCTCTCCAAGCGCGGAGTTGGATCACGTGGCTTAGTCGAAAGGCCAGGTTGCTTGATTCCTAAAGTGGGGTGGACTGCGTGAGGCTGGTTTCACAGAGCAACGAACAGCTCCCGCTCTGTGCAGTGGAAGGATAACGGGTCAGTGCTCACCGAGTCCAGTAACGCCTGACGGGCTGCTCCAACTTAAACCACCACTTTTTTTGCATTGGCTCGAACTCTATATTTGTGCTTAAAAAGCCACTTAAAATATGTATACATACATAGTTTATCGAGAATCCAATAAGCTATGTTTTCTACATCCAGAACTCATTGACTCAAAATTCTAAGCTCGAACTCTGTATGTGTGGTTAAAAAACCACTTAATATGTATACATATATAGTTTATCGAGAATCCAATAAGCTATGTGTTCTACATCGAGAACTCATAGACTCAAAAATCAAGCTCCGCCTCTGCGCTGGAGCAACTCAAATTGACAACAAAAGCTGTCTATTTATAGCATTTTGGTCCATGAAGCCAAGAATGGGAACATGGAAATCAATAATCTTAACAAAAGGGGCGTATCGCTAGTCGCTTCTGGTCTACTTAACTTACCTTTTTCCACTGGTATTTTTGCTGTTTCAGCTGATGATTTATCTGAACTTTTGCTAGACTGCATTTCTTGATCAAGTTCATCCCACCCTCCGTATCTAGATACCTCTCGGTCATCCTTACTAGCTGAAACGTCATTGTTGGACACCCATGATTGATAGCCCGTCTTTCTCTTTCGTGTCTTGGAGCTTCCTCCTCTTCTCCAAAAGTCTGTCTTGCTTGAGTTGGGAGCAGCGCGTTGTCTCTTCTTAGATGTACTCTTGCGCGTTGGTTTGTTTTGTATCACGTCCAGTATCTTTTGGATTGCAAAGAAAAGTGTAGACTGTCCAATGGGAAGGGCGAATGCCATAGCAAAAGCTTTAGCTCCTCCAGTAGAAATCAATACTATTAGAATTGGTATTAACACAAAACCATAGGAGCAGAAGACCTGCACTGGCCAAGAATGATAACTCGTAAGTTGTTTGACAAAAATCATCTTATCCTACGTTTCAATTTCTACTCGAGAACGTTGTAGCAAGGCTAGTCAATAGTTAGATAGCTATACTTAGGAAGTCATTTGAAAATGTAGTGAAAAGAAAGCTATTGAAAGTATAGACGAACACATCGAGCATAGCTCTTAAATGATTATATTAACAGGTTTATCAAGAATCAAAGAGCCTTTCAAGTCCAAAGCCTCGAGATCCTGATAAGTAGTACTGCAGTTAGATAATGCACGATTTATACTCATAAGTTGCGGTGGAGCCAGGATATTGGACATGGACAGTGGATAGGGGAAACTTTCGGATTTTGGAAGATTTGATTGGGCATAAGACTAGAAGAAAAGCTTGGCCATTGGACGGGAGGACGTTTGAGGACAAATGGTAATACTCAACCAAACCATATACAGGAAGAACGTCCGGAACTGATGGAAGATCTCAGAAGAATAATTCGCATAGGAAACTAGTAAAATGTTGAAGTTCTTGAGTTTTGATACTGATTCACTTCAACGGAAGTTACTTTGGAGCCTATCGGAAACAACCTCTCTACCTTCACAAAGTAGGCCACGTACACTCTACACGTTGTTTCATAACGGAAAATCTTGGAACAATCAACTGTTTTACACTAAATTCACTAAGTTAGAATCATGTACTTCAACAATTTGAACTCAAAGAACACAACCTATCATTTCAAGAAAACATTATACTAAATTCACTTAATTCAAAATCAAGCTAATGTATCTAAATACACAAAAGCAATCTGGTTCAGTCACAGCATAATCCAAAAAGCATCACTTTACACTAAATATCTTATTTCATGAAAAAAATACAAAACAAAATAACAACATACTTCCATCTTTCTCAAAGAAAAATAAAATGGATTCAGGTTAAAAGTACAGATTCCACAAAAACCTCATCTTCCTTCAATCCAAGAAGTACCTAAAAATGTCAAATCCCCATATCCATGCCAAAAAATCCAAACTTTAAGCTGAAAACCCAAAATTCAAGTACCCCAAAATGTCAAAACCCCACATCCATGCAAAAAAAATCCAAACTTTAAGCTGAAAACCCAAAATTCAAGTACCCCAAAATGTCATAACCTCATATTCATGCAAAAAAATCCAAACTTTAAGCTCAAAACCCAAAATTCAAGTACCCCAAAATGTCATAACCTCATATCCATGCAAAAAAATCCAAACTTTAAGCTGAAAACCCAAAATTCAAGTACCTAAGAATATAAAAACCTCATATCCATGCAAAAAAATCCAAACTTTAAGCTGAAAACCCAAGATTCAAGTACACCCCAAAATGTCAAAACTCCATATCCATGCAAAAAAAAAATCCAAACTTTAAGTAGAAAACCCAAAACTCAAGTACCCAAAATGCCAAAAAGAAACCAAACTTCAAAGGAAAAAAACAGGAACACAAGTTTATAATTCAAGAAATAAAAGGGAGAAGCAAGAAAGTCACTACCTTAAAGATCCAAATACTTTCAATATACTCAGCAAAAAATTGAGCTCCTTGTTCCAAGAATTCCTCCTCATTAAGCTCCTCTTCCTCATCTTCAAGATTACTAAAACTCTGGTTCTTGATGGACTCAGCATTTGAGTCCCACTTACTAGAAGGCCTACTGCAGCAGATGTGAAGGGGCTGCTGCTGCTTCTGCAGCAGAAGATGAGAAGAGAGTGGATTTAGAGGGTTTAAAGAAATGGGTTTTTGAGTAAAGAAAAGAAGAGGTGAAGGGCTGGGGTTTAAGGGTAAGTGAAGATGAAGAAGACCACCATCACCCTTATTGATGGTGGTCTTCAGTCCATTCCATTGGCCAATATTACTCATCACATTATCCTCTCAAATATATGACTATTTCAATAAATGAATTGTATATAGTCTCCAATATTTGTGTTGGTTGGTCTTGACATTTTAAAGTGATGTAAAATACATGTCATGAATATTCGATGTTCAGTATCAGTATTGAAGTTCTACTCTCTTTAGCGAATGTTTCTTTATACTCAAAAGAAACTTTGAATTCGAAATCTCTAAATATAAACAAAGAAAAGGAGATGATTGGATAACTCGGAATACTAAGTTGAATTTTACAATTTCTTTTGTTCATCTCCAGCAATTCATAGAGAGAACCTTAAACTAAACACATACATATCAACTCCCTTCGTTTCAATTTATTTATTGTGTGTCGAATCAAAATTAGACAAGCAAAATGATAGAAGTATTTTATACTATACCCTACTTTATATTCCCCTTTCCCATCTAATGAACATATACCAATTGAAATAGATTAACTAAATAATTTTGTCAAATCAAACTTGATAGAATTCAATTTATAGTAAAAATGGAAAACCAACTCTTTTCTTTTTCTTTCTTTTACCATTAGTCTACAAAACAGAAACCATTAAAAAGTACAAAATGTTGAATACATAATATAAACACTTGCATGTTTGTGGCTGGAAATTTTCTTCTTTTTTTTTCTTCTTGAACCTTCACTTGAAAGAAAACCAACTAGTCTATTTCAATTTCTGATGTACATTTGAAGCCATATATCAATACAACGAAATGTCAAACTTGCAGAAACAGCAATCCCAACTTTTCGACGACATTTCCTCTTCTATCATGTTAGTATTTTCTCAGCTCTCCTGAAGCCACCTTAAGCACAACGATTTTTGCACTCTCTCGTAGCACGAAAAAGATCAGTCAGTCTGTAATGTCTAATGTAAGTACACAACCGGAAGTAAAAATCCTCTCTTTGCCACCAGTGGCACACATTCAACCAACTATACAGCAAACCATCAGCAACACACTCAACTTTGAAGCCACCAGTCATTGTCCTGATATGTATATTTTCGTTACACCCTGAATAATCGGATGTGTTAGACAAACAAAATGTTTCAGAGGAACATCAAAAGAGCATAATCAAGAGGTATAACCCTACTCTCTCATGAAAAAATGGTTTGACAGTGATGATAAAAGATGAGAGAACATGAGTCAGGACTGAAATTAAAACAAATGAAGAATTGGAATTCATGCAACACGGTGGCACTTGAATCAACTTTCCCGGGTGAATTTGACTTTCGAGTTCCATCAGTTTGGTACTTCCCTCCAAACTGTTCTTTGTTGTATTTTCTATGATAGTTGTTTTGACAAATTTCAGGCTTATATCAAAACACAAATTGGTCCATGGATTGAAAATAAAATAGACATAAAAACGTACTATTTGGTTATATGTATCCTCCTATCAAGTAGATCAACGAAAATATTTAAATCTTAGTCAAACACCCCCAATCCATAAGGGCTCTCATCCAAAATCGGTTTCAAGAAGCAGGTTTTCAACTCACAAGGATGTATGTGAAAGCATAGGAAAGAAGCCACAAGCATCAATATGTCAACAATTGACAGAAACATGGAAAAGAAAAGAGATGGTTACCAAATTTTACAACTACAACCATCTGCTGACTTCAACAGTTTCTAGCCTTCTAAAGCATATGTTGGGACCTGCATCACATTTGCAAAATAACAGTGTCATTAGCAGAAATGACTATCCCACACCAAAACCCCCCAGGGCATCAGTCATGGACAATTATTATTTTTTTGGTTAAAGATTTTAGTTCTAGTTGTCTATAAGAAACAACCTCTCTAATCCGTAAGGTAGGAGTAAGGTTTGCATACATCCCAGACCTGCTTGTGGAATTGCACTGTGCATGTTGTTTTTGTTGTATTACAGTTCTAGTTGACACAAAATTATGCAAATAAACTTGATGACTGGCTTCGGTTCCCAAAGGTGCAACCACATCACTAGAGGAGTTGGTACTTGTCAAGTAACTGGAGTGTCCACATCCTGATACTCTCTTTCCGCCCTTAATTCATACAAAGCGAGCTCAATATTTGGACTACTATTCTTCCCCATTTCATTTTCTCTCTGTTACCTTTAATGCTTGTTAAGAGTGTATGTGATCAGTCATGTTTCCGACTGATCTTCAAATCCCCACACCTTCCAACAACTTAATCTAAAGTATAAGAGAACTAATGATATCAAATACTCCTGACTGTACCTACCAACCAATCATCCCCCCCCCCCCCCAAAAAAAAAAAAAAAGAAAAATCAATTGGTGCAGCAGGATCAAGTTGTTGCTCTACTAAAGTCATGATTTATAAAAGTCCAACCAGAATAAGATAAACTTTAAAAAGCTTTAGACTACCTCGAGCATGTCTTCATCAGGGGAACAGGATACTGTAGAGTCCAAACCATTTGATTTATCAAATTGCAGGATCCTCAATTTTCCTTCCTGCACAATTTAATGTTAAAAAAAAAAAGATGAATACTTTTGAGAATATGAACAATTTTTTTAGTTGAAACCAAAAAATGAGACTCATACAATGTCTGCATAACTACCTTAGTTCCATATACTAGGCCACCACCAACCAAAGGATGGAAACAAGCAACGTTAACCTCATCCTCTGCACTGGGAAGAACTCTCACAAGTTCCATATCCGAAACTCTATAGACCTGATTCAAAGACTCACAATCTGAATTAACTAGAGAAAATAAATATATACACCGACATTGTGAACAAACCAAATTCATTCTTCTTGCAGGTTCAGCCAAATAATCTCCGTAAAATGTGAGCGAAAGCATAATTCTCCCTTTTTAAGTTTTATGAAGTTCAAAAACAAAGTGCATCAACACAAAAGAAGAAATTATTTTGACATACTAGTAAACTAATTGAATTGGGCCTCTTCAACCTTAAAAGTGTCCTAAACACATTGTTACTGCACTTGCATATCAAGCTATAGTAGCTCCAGTTTATCTAGCCCCATTTTCATCAACTTAAATCCAGTCTTTCTAAAGTTAAACATATCCTGCATCACTTTGCCTAGCCCACCCCAACTTGTCTTGGACCAACGTATAGTAGTTGAGGTTGTACTTCTTCTTCCCTTTTTAATAAGGAAATGAGGTTGTGCTTCTAAAATTAGTTTTTGGTTGCACTGCAATTGAAAATAGCCTCAACAATCCCATTTATGCCATACTATTTGACAGGTACAGGAGATTAAATTAGATCAATCAACATGTCATGTGACCGATGACTGATGTGAAGAAGAAAATGGCAATTTGAGTTTTCTGTACAAAGAGAAGAAAAACATAAAAGCATGAAATCAAAGGTAAATTCCTCAAAGTTGTGAAATGTAATTTAAGTTCATCTAATTTGTAAATAGTGCACAACATATTCTCGTGCCATATCAATTATCAAACCTTCATGGACATACCATAGTGAAACATGGGTGACACAACATGGGTCAGAAGGAATTATATGGCTAACCCTCTGTGATTAACTACACTCTAGAACCAACTGTCCATAACCTAGATTGATTGGCTCAGAGGTTAAGAAGTCAAAAACCCTTGCATGTTTGCAAAGAGTAAATGAAATATATTGAAGAACTTCTAAGAAATGTAAGTGACAGAACAAAAACCTTATCAGGTTTAAAACCAAACTCTTGAAACTTCCATATGTCATATAATTATGTCAATCATTTTCACGATGTTCTAAAATAAGAAGTGTGCTACCATGACCCAGTCTTGGTGGTGATGAAAAACTGACATTCCATAAGAAGCCAGGATATAATCAGGTACTCACCTCAAGAATAGTGTAAACAGGTAGAGTTGTATCTCCATCAATCACAATACTTTTCAGAAGTGATCCATGGCGACGTCCATAGGCAAGTAAAAGATGCTCAGAAGTTGGAGAGAACTGCATTTTCAATAGATGTGGAGCAACAATCAGTTTCCCATATCAGAAAGATAACATTTCAATCTATAAGAGCAATTATTACTGCAATTTAAAGGTGTATTTCATGAAAATGCCATTGTAAACATCTCTTGACTAGTGAAATCACGTGAGACACATTTCTTTATCCAGGAAAAAGTAGGTTCTTTTTGTGCAAATAACAATGCACAGAAAGAACTACATTTCTAATTAAACAGTAAGCAAAATCAAATATAACGAAGTATAGAAGTGAACGAAACAAGATAAGGTACACCACCAACCCATAGGAACTTTAAACAAAAAAAGAAATTCTACTCTCCAAAGGAAGGATCAATATTTGTGCCCAGGACAAAATTTCAATCATTCTACTCTCCAAAGGAAGGATCAATATTTGTGCCCAGGACAAAATTTCTTATTGAACAAGTGCTCAACCAGTTTTAAACTTCATATCCAAACAAAAGAAAGAGAGAGCACTTCCCCTTCATTTTTGTTCTCATCTAACAATTCATATTTTGCTTTTACTTTCTCAAAGGTTTAAGACAAAAATGCTACAACAAGAAAACCATCTATAGTTCATACTCCCAGAAAACCACAAAATCTTACCACAAAACATAATTTAGGATTATAAACCAATATGTGCAGAGCCCGAGGAGTACTAACCTGAATTGAAGTCAAACAATGAGCAGCTCTAATTAGTCGAGATGCAAGCACCCTACCAAAACTGCAACAGTGAAATAGAGTTCCCAAATGACCACCAAACAAAGACATGAAAAGAAACAAAGAATGAAGGACAAAAAGAGTAGCAAGTGTAAGCAGAGAGGAAAAGAAACAAAGCCATTAGATTTGGTATTTACTTTGCCTCCTCCAAGGAATATATACGTAGCTCATACATAACCGGGTGGGCTGCAATTGGATGTCTGGTAGGTGAAGTTGCAGCATCGTGACGAAATTGTCCATGGAAACCAGGATCAGCTTCCATGCCATGACTAATACAAGCAACACAAGCTGCTAAAAATCTTCCACATGGTGAAAAGTGGGCACCCATTTCACTGAAACAAATAATGTATATCATGTAAGCACTAAGGACAGTTAATTGCACGTGATGTCAGGTTTTACAATGACATAACAATTAGGAATTGCCAAACAACGGTAAGAGGAGAATCATCAATTATCCCTAAAAGAAAATTAGATCAAGCATCTAGTACAACATGAGAACAGCTAAATAGCCCATTATCCTTAAAGGCATATGAAAACCTCAAGCCAAAGCTTTGAAACAATAGAAATTATCTCATCTACAAAGCACAGCATGTGGTATCATTAAGCGACAACAGAAATTATCTCACCTACAGAGCACAGCATGTGGTATAATTAAGCGACATTTTTCAGGATCAAGCGGCGCACATGGAACCTTAATATCATAAGGCCACACTCTGAGTTTCACAGTACAAGGTAATTCAGAAGAAGCTGCTGCAGTCAGGGAAGTAGCTATCTCTGACTGGAACCGACTCATAAGAGCTTGAGAATCACTTTCATTATGTGCAATGTTAATGGGAACAGCACTATCACCAGATCCAGCAACAGGTATTACTCTAGAGCGTGAAGAACGGTGCCGAGAACCAGATCTTCCAGACCTTGGATGATTACTGTTTGAGATGATGGACGGAACTGCAGGAGGATGTTCTACTTCACCATAAGCTGATACAATGTTTGTGGCACCACTATGCTCAGAATGAATCGCTTGTCGGCCTGCTTGGCTTTGGCCAATCAACCATCCTTGCAAGAATGGTAAGTCCCAGTATGCAGGGTCACTGAAAGGAAAAAACTGATTGTTTCTCTCCTCAGTCGGCCCATCAGTCTCCATAGGATCACCAACAGGATTAGATGCATTCTCTGTATCCCTAACAGAGGAACTAGTCTGAGCTTCTTGCGCAGGAGATAAAGTTGGCTCAACAGGGGACAATAAAAGTTCATACTGGCCAGAAGGAGTTGAGTAAGTGAGAAGTCTGACAGATGCAGAAGTGTCTGCTCTGTTCTGTGTACTGTCAGAACCCATGTCTCCATTACTCTGCTGCAAAGGCATTCTAGGATCATCTCTAGCGATTGATGGCCAGATCATGAACGGTAGAGACATGATAGGCAATTCATTCGCTGAAGCAGATCGATAAGTGGAGTGAGCATCTGTCAAATACACAGTAGGAGGAGGATACCGCAAGTTACCCAGAGAAGTTGCAAATGTCATTAAAGGATCTGATGAGTCCAGATCATTGACCTAAAAACAAGAGGGTTGATAAGATTTACAGGCATTCATAAGTTAAAACTCAATGTAACAGCACCAGAATGACACCTCAGCTGTTAAAAGATATGGGGCGCCATGTGGGTGGAAATGCACAGCACGAAGTGAACGTCTTGTCTTTAGTATGATAGCTGGTGAAGATGCCTCCCCTCTTCTGTTGTAGTGCCACATATACAGCTACGATATATTGAAACATCGTCATTACATCAGAACTTGCAACAAACAAACCACTATGTATTGCCAAATTTCTTACCTTGTGCCCTGAAGCAACAGCGAGAACTTCCCCTTGGGCATGGAAGGCAATGGATGCAATAGGACGGTCTGGAGGATAAAATTCCCATATAATGTATTAATTAAACAAAAAAAAATAGTAAAGAGTAATTATTTTTGTTCAACCATTAAGATGTTACAGGTTATTACAAAAATCACGTGATCCTATACACTCGGCGGTTTTTGCATCCCATAAACGAACTTCATGGTCCAAACTTCCACTTGCAAGTATCTCAGAGTAGAGTGGATGGAAACGAACCTGCAGAAGTCCCAACCATAATGCTAAATATAATTGAGGAATGAGATTCAAAGGCAAGAGAAGAAATATCAACACAGCCAAGACGTGTGGAAAAAAAAACACCAGAGGCTTTCAAAATAGAACTACAGACAATAGAAAAAAGCTTCATAAAGTTCAATCCTCTTCCATAAGTGTGAGGTTCAAATGAAATGAATTAGGCTTAGACCTGTGAGCACACATCAAACATTTATCTCTCTATTTTTTAGATAGATACCAAGCATTTATCTGCATTAATATTTTAACCAAATAAGATAGTTTAGCCATCTTAGAAGAACATCAATAAGCATTAAGTTAAAAGAATATAATACTTCGACATTTTGTAAAGCCAACTATATTGTCAATCCAAAATCTCAGCATTTTAATTGCCTAGTGGACTGGAATATATTTCCCAAGTAGATAATCCAAGAATTCAGCACAACTGTTTAAGATGACTGAAGATGTCAAAACAGCCTTACCACCCAAGGAGTCCTGCGATGTCCACTTAACACCTTCAAGCATTTCCCGCTTTGGCAGTCAATTATCTTTACCGTGTGATCTCCACTGACACCATGGTAACAGAATACGTCAACGAACTAGATACAAGCCAAAAGAAAAAATGCACAGCACGGAAAAAGTGGAATGTTTGCCTTTGTTCTCAATTCCCGAATATTGACAAAGGATTGCATTTTTTTTCTTTTTTTATGATATGAATATAGTCATTGAGGATTTAGAAATGTGTGTATAATGAATACTTGGACTCAAAAGATATTGTTAGATAAACAATTTCATTTCTAAGCAGCGAGACACTACAATGCATAACATGACAGATTGTACATATCAATGTATTAAAAGAGAGACTGACTGAGTAGAAGCAAGTGTCTTCCCATCAGGACTGAATGCCGCAGCAATTGTAGACCTAGGCGGAGGCAACAGTGGACAATACTTAGCTGAAAAATGTCTCAATGATTCTGCCTCTACCCTGATAAAATTAAACTAGACGAAGTCAGAAAGCAAAAATGAAGATTTGCAACTATATTAACTTCATGGGAAAGAGAAAAGCTGACAAAACATAACTACCATGATATAAGACCCCGTCTCGGGTCTCTTGCTACTTGGCTTTTTAACTTATCATAGGAATGAGCACAATATTTAGAATTCTCATCCCATAACTTCTTAGAACTACGTTTAGCTCGAGGAGATACCTCCCTCTTCGTTAGTAACTGAAAGACGTTACCACATCTGGCAAACAAAATAAACCACCTCAGCAACCAAAATACAACCTTATTTGTGCAATCTAATTTACAAATTTTGCGCCTTGGCACATAACCACAAAAGTTAATCTTTGAGAAAACACTAACAACACTTACCCATGTGTATCATAAACATATCTTTTTTTTACATAGTAAATGCCACCATCCCACCCCACACCAGAACCCACTCAAGGCGAGAAGTTGAAGGTCATTTCCGCTATGCTACTCCGCAATTACAATATAATTAAATACAACATTAAACAATTAAAAACTGATATATTTCCCATCTTTGCGAAAATAGTTTCAAACTAAACTCACCGCAATTAAAGCTTAAGATCAATCATTTTATGCAAAGACATATTCAATAGCAACCATATCATAAGCATTACAATTATCCATATCACCATGAACCCTTTTAAGCTAACTATAAGTATGCTAACATAACAGATAAAACTCACATATTTTTTGGTTAAGATTTTTAATTAACCAAAAAAAAAACAGTTGTTTTCAGCCTCAACCCTTCTCTGCTTAAATACCGAACTTAGTTCACCAGACAAAATTCCAACTGGAGGTCTGCCTCTGAGTTTATAATATTGTGTAATACAGTCTCATTAATTAAAAGATGCAAATATCATAATTATATTAACTCAGATAAATCATGAATTTCCAATTCTAAAACCAACAAGCCTCTTAATCTAGCATCGAATAAGCTGAAACTAAACTAAATTTCAGATCTTTGAATGACATTAATCAAAATCAATAAAAATTCAATCTTTAGGGTTTCAGGATCAAAACAATGACCTGTTTTTGCAATTAGGGTTTTGCTCAATCGGAAGAGCAGGTGAATTCCATCCCGGCGGCGGTGGCGGCAGCGGTACATGAATCGGATTTGACGTAGATGAATCACTACTTGAATTCTCCGGCCAAAGAGATCCCCTCATAATTCTATCCCCACAAACGAATACCTCATGCCCCAATATTTCCCGTCATTTCCAATGGAACTTTTCCGGCGAAATATAAAAAAATCGATAAAATTATCCGAAAATGCCCTCGAATTTGGTGGAATTTACACCGGAAAATATAGAGAGATGGAGGATATAGAGATCTTGTAGAAGGGCAAAATGGGAAGAAAAAAAAATTTAGGGGAAAAATGAGAAAAATGAAGAAGACGACGGAAGGTATTTTTTTTTGAGAGTTTGGAGGATTTTTCCGGCATCGGACAGTAATATGTTTACTTTAATGTAAAATGACAAAAATAACCTTGGCGCGTGAGGTACAAATATTGTGATTTGTGATTAATAAAAATGAATTTATTTAGTGAATATATTTTTATTTGTAGATGTTTGATTTATTGAACTAATAAAAAAATAAATTAAAGAAAAAATATATATATATGAAGATAATATAAAATTTGTGTTTTGGTTTTCTAAAAGATTGATTGGGGTTCTCTTTTATTTTTAATTTTAGTGTTTAATTGATGTTTTATATGGAATGGAGAATATTTTTCTTCGTTTCTTTTTAGTTGTTATGATAAGCTCTGTTACAATCTTTAATAAAGATAAAAAGAAGTGTTGTTTAATTAATATATGATTATTAAATTTTTAATCTTTGTTAATATATATGTCTCTTAACTCTAAAGTAATTAATGTTATAGGCAGAGTTAGAAAACAATAACTAGTTCTCTATTTGATTGTTTAAATTGACAACTATTTGAAATAAATACGTTTAGTATACATGACAACTGAAAAGAACGGAGAAATGTATTATTATAATTAGAGGTATTCAACATCGACTGTAACTGATAAGTCAATTGCACGATTGGCTTATTGGCTTATTGATATTAGTGTTTTTCCATAATATATAATTATATATAATCAAAATCTAAGGTCGTACCGCAAAAAAACTTGAAAACATATTTACTTTTTTTTTATTAACTGTTATATTATTATTAATTTATATATTTTTTTTAATTAGATGAATTTTATAATTTAGCTGCATTTGAAATAGGAAAACAATTTATTTTTACCTTATTATCATAAAAAGAGATAGAGTTAGCCAATACATTGTTTTGATGACCGTTAAACGAGTGTTATTCATTATGAAACTAATCGATATTTTATAAATTAACTAGCAAATTAATAAATTTAAAAATTAATATCCAATAAATGAATTCGATAAGGGCTTAATTGTAATATGATATTCATAGTCCTAGAATAGGAAATTCTATCTACTACTATATAGGATAACCTAATCCTTTTTAAGTCTCAAAATATTATTTTCATTATCTCTAAAATTTATTAAGTTATGCTAGTCAATTTATTTTTTTTAATTTGCAGAACATTGTTTATCTCAATTAAAAAAAAGTAACTAGTACAAAAATTAAAAAATAAACTCGAGAGTGTACTTAATCCTCATTAAAAAAAAATTACATTATTTAAAGAGAAGAAAATTAGACTCAAACAATTATGTATTTGAATAATAAATCCGTCTTTGCTTCAATTTAGTAATGGTTGTCTCAATTTTCTGTTAGTTATGAATAAAAATAAGATAAATTTATCACAAAACAATTAAAGGCGTTATTAATTTTATTTATTGATTGTTTAACATAAGTTAATAATGAATTTGAAACTTCTTTCTTTTTTTCAAATTTAACCCAAACAGTCGTCTACCTAATTGCTTAGATTATTATAAAATTTAAAGTTATTTAAAAGGGTCTGTTCAACCTCATTCGGCTTAATCTTTACGGGTTAATGACTTTGAAGGACTAGGATTGACCGACCCTTTATTTGGAAGGACCTAATTAAAAAGGGTCGAGGGTTAGGGAGGGCAGGATAGCTTCTTCTTCGTTTTTTTCAAAAATTCTATAATATCAAAAAAATTAAAAGACTTTCAAATCAAATATGACCCCAAAAAAAAAAGGTGTTGTTTCAATAACACTAGCAAAAAAAATTAATGTAATTAAATTAGTATGTATCTAGGATACTATATATGCGAGATGCATGTATCATGTGTGATACGTTCCATATACGCGAGTGAGATAAGAGAGTGACAAGCGAGATGAGAGGGAGACGAGGGTGTGAGATTTGTCTATGTATCCTAGATACATGTGACTCCACTTTTACAGAGTATATCTAGAACAAAGAGTCCATGTTCCTAAGATACATGTATCTGTACGTAAAAAAATTTGATAAGATTCATAAAATTACAGCTTGTATGCATTTAAGTAATTAACTCATATACTAGTGAGATTATTTTAAGTTACCCCTTAAATAAATAATTTTAATCCATGGGCTAACTCTCGCCCGACCCCGCTCAAGCCTCAAGGGCCAAAAACTTGTATGTATTGAGCTTATAAGCCATAGTTTTAAATAAACTTAAAAAAAAATTTATCCCAATCCTGCTCCAACGAACAAGTTGAGTTGGCTCGACATAGACTAAGTCTATTTTGACGGCTCTAATAAAATTAATAAATATACGATATATGTATAATGTATACATAATTATGTATTATTTTCGTATATATATGTATATCAACTAGGAAAAAAACTGCAAATTCAAGATTGTAAAGCTTTTTTCTTTTATATTATTATTGTTATTATTTATACTTTCTATTAGGTGAATATAAATAATAAATAAATTCAATTATTAGATTCCTTTGGTAATGTTCCATATCCAATAATCCATTGATTGGATATCCATGAAAAATCATTATCCATTCAATCAAAATTAGATAAACTTTCTTATATGGCGGTGGAAATTAGCAATTGGTCCACTCTTGACCATTATGTATGCAATGACATAATTAAAAAATTCAAAAAATTCACGTTAAAAAATTTATTAATTTAACATATTAAAATTCTCGCAAAATTTACGTGTCTTATTAAAAAAACATACCTTATTTTAATAAAAATAATTATGTATTTTCTTAGTTAAAAATAAAAACCATGTCCCTCAAGAAATATTTTATCCTTTCGTGGATTAATTTAACAAATTTTTATTTTTTAAATAAATTTATCTCACGTGATTATAATTTTATCGATTTAATGAGTTTTTTAATATCGAATGCCTAAAATCAATACTATTTATTAATGACATGATATATGTTATTCTCGTCATCTAATAATAACTGTATATTGAAGTATATATTTAAAATAGTTGTTTAATAATAATTATTTAATTTAGAAAACTAAGAGATAATTTATTTTTTTTCTATTTTATTTTTACTGTTTAAAGTTATTTATCACTGATATATTTTTAAAGTATTAAATTTAATAAAATTAAAAAATAATATAATAATATTATCTTGTTATTTATCATTTCTCAAAGAATGTACATAATTAACGGTAGACAACTATTGTAATATATGAAAGAATTTTTATCTTAAAAATGAAACTTAACACATTTATTTTTAAGTTTCACATACAATAAACAAGGTTTAAGCGTATTTTTTTTACCAAAATATCCCTGTATCTCAATTATGTTCGATGATTAGATATATCTTCTTTTAATGAAATTATAATATAATATATGGAGAATTTTAACTTAATAGACGGCATTGATTATTTATCAATATAAATATTAATAGCGATTGATTCGTTCAAGTTTAATCTATTTGTTTAAGATTATAGAGGTTGAATTTTATGAATTCAACAATATTTATTTTAGATTTAAAAAAATTAATATAGACTAGTAATTTTTAATGAAATAACTTAAGAAATATTATTCTCTTTTAAAATCACTTAGTTGCGCTAGAGTATAAACCTGAAAAAATTTAAATATGACTCGATTCATATTGATCAACTAATCAACATATTTCTTTAATTAAAATTCCAAAATATAACATTTTATAATTCCATTAAATTAGAAGACGTTTTAAATTCGAGATCTAATGTTAAAACAATTAATATCCCAATAGATGATACAAACGAGTACATTTTTTAATTCAAATATTAATATTAAGAACAAATTTTGAATTCAGTATGATTATATATTAGTAATAATAAAATAAAAGTGATAAAATTGAAAATATTTTTAATGAATTTTATGATATTTTCTTTCTTTCTCCGTAATCAATATCAATTATTTTCGAGGACCACCAATAAATAATAAATAAATTAAAAAGAGCAAAATAATGTGATTAATATTACTGAAAGAAAAAATAGAAAAAAAAAAGAGATATATATGCCAAATTTTACGTGTCTCCTTTTAATAAATTCACCGTCCAAAAACCACCACGTGTCACATCAAAATTATTTTCTTCACTTTCTACCAAAAATAATTTATATTTATGTTTCGTGTACTAAATGTAACCATAAAAAATAAAATAATAAACGGACAAAATACTCCGTTTTCCATTTTCACCGGCACCTTATTCTTTATGCCACGTGTCCAATGACCAATTGTAGAATTTTTTTTAATAAATGCCTAAAAGAAGAGATGACAATTAAATGAAAATATTATCATACTTTTATTTAATTAACACTATTGGAAAGTAACGTCGATATCAATAATAATATATTCAGTATTATATCGAAAAAAAAATCTAGGACTTTAGCCTTTTATCTCAAAGATATGATGATCGATTAAAAAATAATAATAAAATAATATTATAATTAAATTAATATAAATAAAATATAATAACAAAAATTAAAGAGTAAAAAATAAGAGTAATATTAAGCCAAGTGGACAACAAGTCAATAAGTCCATACACTTTCGAGTCCCATCTATTACCCTTTTATCCTAATTAATGTCTTACACGCTTTACTATTTAAGTATATGTCTTTGATAAATTGTAATATTGTTGTATTTTATTTAATCACCTCATAAATTACTATTTTTTCCATCTAAATACTCTACCTTCTTTGAATTCATTCATAGTCTAAACCTTTCACGCCTCCATATCGATGCATTCGTATATCTCCTCATCACATATTCCAGCCATCTCGATATCATTTTCCGTATCTTGTCTTCCTCCGAAGTAACTCTAAAAACACCTTATCTCCCCCCATTACTCTTCCCATACTTTAGCTACATGAACCTTCAACGCGTCTCCAAATATCCACCGTCCATTTCACGTGATCAAAAGCAATCTTAACCGTCGCCTCCGCCATCGCTCGTTCTTCGCCACGTGTAGTTACTTACACGTGTCACCAATTTAACGGTTCTTTTTATCTTTATATATCTTATTATCAAAGTTTCTATTTTTATTTACTTATATACTCTATAAATAATCCACAATTTCAACTCCTCCTTCTCCATTTTTCTCCATCAATTTGGTGAACAAAACAAAAAAAAAAATTAAAAAAATTCATCATTTTTAATCTGCAAAAAAAAATTTAATTATAATATTATTATTATTATGGCAATGAGTCTGCCACACCAGATCGGTGCCTTATCAGGAACATCGCTCACGGCGGAAACCGGTGGAGTTTCATGCGAAGTTCCGGCGAAGGGGAGTTCAGCTACATCAGCTATGTGGAGAACACCGATGACGAATTTAAAAGTATCGGTACAAAAAACAGGAAAT
This sequence comes from Solanum pennellii, assembly GCF_001406875.1. Lineage (NCBI taxonomy): Eukaryota > Viridiplantae > Streptophyta > Magnoliopsida > Solanales > Solanaceae > Solanum > Solanum pennellii. The sequence continues at coordinate 82,001,376 of NC_028645.1, forward strand.
GAAATTGACAGGGTGTCGCCGTCGCCGTCGCCGCCGATGAGTCCGATGATGGGAGGAGGAATGCGACCGGATTTATCGGTAGCGTGTCAAGCGTTGATGGAAGCTCAGGTAGATGAGGTAGTTGAGAGAGAATATAAGGTTAGGAATTCGTCGGAGAAAGAGAAAGGTGTTCCGGTGTTTGTTATGATGCCGTTGGATAGTGTGAAAATGGATCATACTGTGAATAGAAAAAAGGCGATGAATGCGAGTTTGCAGGCGTTGAAAAGCGCCGGTGTGGAAGGGATTATGATGGATGTGTGGTGGGGATTGGTGGAGAGAGATGCACCGGGAGAGTATAATTGGGGCGGTTATGCTGAGCTTATGGAAATGGCGAAAAAACATGGACTCAAAGTTCAAGCTGTGATGTCTTTCCATCAATGCGGTGGTAACGTCGGCGATTCCTGCACGTATGTATATTTTCTCCGATGCTATTTTTAATTCGTTTTAACTGCAAATTTATGATTGCCAGATTCAAAATCTAGATCTGTTATAATGAATACCGTCGCATCAAACATGATTTAACTCGCATCCCAAAAGCTGATTCGAGATATTTCCACATCGGATGTGGCCTGACTATAATAACATGTCAAATTAGTATTTTGTCATAGTTTAACATCACGAAAAGCTAACTTAGAGGGAGAAGGGTTGCTCGAATCGAGTGGAGAGATATCATTCCTCGTCGAGGTGGTAAATCTCTTCAACAAATACTTTTAGATAAAAGATTCATAGGATCTGGAAAAGATTAAAGAATAAAGTTCAAAAAAAGGTTAGTGGATAGTGAGATTATGCTCCTTTATATGTGTGCTAAATGAACTATTTAAAGAACTATATTTTATCTGGAAAGGTAAATGACTTTATAATAGATTGGAATCAACCTGAATAGCATAAAATGGAATATGGAAAATTCATGAATAATTCGATTATCTTTGTTTAATTAGCATTCGAGTTTTGTTATGCGTTTGATTTCTACTAATCGCGATGTATAGGCGTTGCTTAAGTAGATTTTTGAAATTTCAGGATCCCTCTTCCGAGGTGGGTTGTTGAGGAGATGGAGAAGGATCCAGATCTTGCATACACAGATCAGTGGGGAAGGAGGAATTTTGAATATGTATCGCTTGGTTGCGATACACTTCCAGTTCTTAAAGGAAGGACTCCTGTTCAATGCTATTCTGATTTCATGAGAGGGTTTAGAGATAGATTTGAGAATCTCTTAGGTGATACCATTGTGGTAAGTGTTATGTTTTTTTCGACCTTTAGCTGTGCTGCACGAGTTTTTGATCGAAGAGTAGAAGGCTCACTTTTTTATCCGAATGACTTGTGTGATATAGGAAATTCAAGTCGGGATGGGTCCAGCCGGAGAGCTCCGTTATCCATCCTATCCCGAAAAGGATGGAATATGGAAGTTCCCTGGAATTGGTGCTTTTCAGTGTTATGACAAGGTATAAAGCAAGTTCTGTTTTCTATGGTGTGTTTTAGTGTTTAACGTCGTCATTATTACTGATGATTTGTTTTGCTAAATGTATCGCATCGCCTTGCAGTACATGATCAGTAGCTTACAGGGTGCAGCGGAAGCATTTGGTAAGCCTGAATGGGGACACACCGGTCCAACCGATGCTGGTGAGTACAACAATTGGCCAGAAGATACAAACTTTTTCAAGAAGGAAGGTGGTGGATGGGATAGTCAATACGGGGAGTTCTTCCTCACTTGGTATTCTCAAATGCTTTTGAACCATGGTGAGAGGATACTGCAATCATCCAAGGCGATATTCGAGGACAAGGGTGTGAAGATTTCAGTTAAGATTGCAGGTATCCACTGGCACTACGGAACAAGGTCCCATGCCCCTGAGTTGACTGCTGGATACTACAACACTCGTAACCGAGATGGTTACCTTCCCATCGCCCAAATGCTTGCCCGCCACGGTGCAGTTTTCAACTTCACATGTGTTGAAATGCGTGACCACGAGCAGCCACAAGATGCACAATGTGCACCTGAGAAGTTGGTTAGGCAAGTGGCGTTAGCAACTCAGGAAGCTCAAGTTGCACTTGCTGGGGAGAATGCATTGCCACGATACGATGATTATGCTCATGAACAGATCCTTCAAGCATCCTCATTGAGTATCAACGATCAATCAGGTGATAGAGAGATGTGCGCGTTTACATACTTGAGGATGAATCCTGACTTATTCCATCCTGATAACTGGAGACGATTTGTTGCCTTTGTGAAGAAAATGAAAGAAGGAAAAGACGCTAACAAATGCCGCGAGCAAGTAGAGAGGGAAGCAGAGCATTTCGTTCATATAACTCAGCCGTTAGTACAAGAAGCTGCAGTAGCCCTAATGCACTAAGCAAATCGTTGTCAAATAGTACTGTTTTAATTTGATCCTTTTAGCTAACATGAAGTTTTTCAACATGTTACCAGGATCTTATAGCTCGTTATCGTTGTTCTTAAATGTTTGTAAAACTGTTCATCGTGTAGTTTTTTTAAAGCTAGACATGATGCCTTAATGAAATGATACATAATTCAGTAGTAAATACACCTCTTGAATCCAAATATCACCCTATAGTACATACATGATTCTTCGTTTGTTTGTTGACTGACTGATATTCTTTCGTTTTTAATTTTAAAGTAACTCGAAAATTAACGATACATTTTTTATATAAATTCAAATTAGTCGAGACGGTAAAAAATTTAACATTATTGATTGTTACATGATTTTCCCATACCTTCTAAGCACGTGATGCGTGCACAAACTCCAGAACTTATTTTGTACTTTGCTTTAAGTAATGGCAAAGGTTTTTATGTGCTCGTGAAGTCTCTTTTACTTTACAAAAATTATTACGTTGTTATCAGATGTGAATTTAGAATTTTAATTTCTTAAATTTATTATTTGTATTAATGTAATGTGTTTTACTACACATTGAGCTGAAATTACTAGATAAACTCACTCGTTATATTATAAATCCGCGTTGATAGTGATTGTTGTTAAATATGATACGTCTGTCTAAACGTCACATATCATATTTTAAAAATCTCTTTCGTTACTTAATATCGTGTCTAAGTTTTGTGGCCAAGAAGAGTCATAAAGAAGTGTTTCACATGGATTTCCATTGTAAAGTAATAAAACAACTTATAATAGCTGACTTTTAATTTTATTTCACATGACTCTTATGCATAAAATTATAAAAATCACTTTTTTCGTAAATGTATATACACACTATTTCAATGCTTAATTATGTGATTTTTTTTATTTTCTTAAATTTCGTATTGAATCGTCGCCACATGCATATAAATAAAGTAAAGTAGAAGTGGATAATAATGTTCAATAAGATGGTTTAGGACCATATAAAAGTTAGGTTTAAATTTTTTTCCTTTTGTTTTGATTTATTGTGGATGAGAGGGTTTGAATATTCTAGTGTATGTTAAAAAGATGAGACACAATGTTTATATCAAATTAAATAATTTAATTTTAATAATGAAAAATTAAAGCAAAATTTTTATAATATCACTTATTCATAAGAATTTTTATATATTTTATTTTGTTAATTATTATAATTTATAATATTCTTTTACATACTTTTAAAATATATAACAGATAATAATTAGAATAAATAAATTAAAATGGAGAGAGTATTAAATTTTGAAAAAATATACAAATTTTTTGATATAATATAAACAAAGATTGAATTATAAGATATTATTTTATTTAATTAATGTATTTTGATCAATAAGTTATGAAAATTAATATCTTAAAGAAAAATCCTTATGATTCAATTCTCACGCATAGCGAGAACTTAATATCCGAAACTGTCCCTTTTTTGTTTGACAATTAAAACTATAATAAATTTATGTTCTAGTTAGTGTCATTACCAAAGTTTGTATTAATTAACCACAGGAAAACCAAGTCCAAAGCAGAAAAAAATGGATCATCAATCAAATAAATCAATAAACTGTATAAATAGGTCTAATTAACCTATAAGATACTCAAAAAAATATATAATATACCAAAGGTTAAAAAAACATTTTTTTCTACTATTATTTTGCTACAAATAAATTCTTCAAAATCAACAATCAAAATGTCAAATGCTCAACAAGCCGGTGAATACCACGGCCAAGCTCAGGTAATACTATAATAAATATTTATTACGAATCAAAATTATTTTTATATTATCTAGACTTATAGTCTTGTAATATCAGTTGTAACGTAACCTATCAAGCCACGATCCCATGTGGTGCAAAATTAGAGTCATGATTATTATTATAATTGTTATTATTCTTTAGAATATCGACTTAAGTTCTAATCGTACCAGTAATAATACTTTTTCATACAATAGGTGTGAATTTTTATTTCCCATTCTCGTTTTCTCTTTCCTTCGATCTTTTTTGGATATAAGAAAATTCATTCAAAATTTAAATTTAACGAATAATAAATGAAACAGGCTAACACCGAACAACTAGCCGACTCAGCAAGAAATACAGCACATTCATTGGCTGATAAGGCTGACAATGCTACCCAAAATGCTCAACAATCTGTTCAAGAAAACAAAGATCAACTCAACCCTGGATTTCTTCAACAGGTAATATATTATCGCCATTACAAAGTCGAAATTTCGTTTAAGAACGTTCAAAATTTAAAATATATATGCAAAAAGTAATTGTCGCAACATGTAACTTAACCAAGATAGATACATGTTAGCTATCTGACATAAAAAGTGAAAATATAAATATAGTATAGAAGGTCTCTAAATTATCAGTATATATAAATTAAATCGCTCGAAAAAATACTTCTAACTTTTTTTTTCCCAATTATTGATACCATGTCTAATAATTCTCTTATTTTATTTTATTATAATTATTCAGACTGGTGAGCAAGTGATCCATATGGCTCAAGGTGCAGTTGATGGAGTCAAGAACACACTTGGAATTGGATCAGACAAAAAGTGAAAAAGAGAAAATGAAATGAATGAATGAATTAATTAATTAACATATTTATCAATTTATCTCAATTTTAATTAATTTTTCATTTAATTCTATGATTATTAAGCATAAGTGAAAAAACATAATATTAGTAGTTTGTGAGATCTCTCACAAAAAGAATTACAAAATTAGTTCTTATAGAGTGAGATGATTTTCATAGGTTTGGTTTAATTATTGTTTAACAATTCCATGCACTTTATATTGGTGTTATGGTGAATTTTGTTTTATTGATTGAGATTTCTCTCGTTAGAAATTCTCATTTTAAGTATGTAATAAGAAAGTTTTATTTTGTTTTTGTTAATTGATATTTTGTTATTTGTTTTTTATTCGATTTACTGATTGATGGTGGAGATGCTCAACCACTTGAACAAGTCTCACTTATTTCAGAATTGAATAATGCATTCACTTTTCTACTACCCTTTTTTCATCTAAATGCCAAACGTATGTCGAGAAACAGAGTTTAAATTCGCAATGTGCATCTAACCCACACATCTTCTACGGCGCTTTTATGAAATGGGAAGTTAGCAAAACAAAGCCAATGAGTCGATGATTTGATGAAATTATAAACAATGCATCACCACTCTTTTCTAATGTTACTATTATTATTTTTTTATTATGTGATATATATGATAATATGTAAAAAAAAAAACATAATTAAAATAAGATTAAAAAGTCTAAAATTCGAATGACAATGTTGAATATGAACACAAAAATTCTTAAATACGTATAAAGATAAATAAATAAATAACGCCATATACTATATATAACACGATATATGATTCTACATAGAATATATATATATATATATTTTGTCTAATTTTATATAAATGTTAATTCTTTAATTTGTGTAAAAATGAAAAAATAAATATCGTCATATAATATACGGATATATGCGTCTTTTTATTTAATTTTATATAAATATAAGTGTTTCAATGTAGATATTTAAAATTAAAAAATGTATATAACGACTGAAGTAGAGTTAAATGATTTAAATGATACGTTTATTACTATGCCGATTTAAAATAAATATGTTTTTATAGGGATTTTTTGTAAAAACCAAGAAAATTGGATACTCTCGCTCAGATTATATGACTTACTTAGACATTTTATATTTAGCAATAACTTAATTTTAAGACATTTTATATTTAATAATAATTTAATTTTAAAATATTTAGTTTATCTTATATAATATAATATATAGGTAAAGAAATATTTATCATTTGGTTTAGATAAAAAATTTTAATTTTTTTTCTTTTTAAATTTCATATCAAGTCAAACTAACTCAGTTTCAACGTAAAATCGAGAAAAAAATAAGATATCTGGAAGAAACCGGATAGTTTCCCATAAAAGAAATAATAAAAAAATCTTCTCTTAGATTCTTTTGCTTTAACACTGGACAGTTTTTTCTTTCCCAAAATCTCCTCAAATCAACAACTTAATTACACCTAACTGCCACTTCATCTTCACTCTCCTCCCATGGCTACTCTGCAAACTCATCTCCATTTTCCCATCTGTTCTTCACCAAGATTGTTTCATTTCAAGAACCCCAATTCAGTTTCTTTCTCAAAAAAGCTTTTTTTCTCAAGAAAAGTTAATGGGTTGTTTAGTTATTCTAAATTTGGTGCAAAAGATTCATTCTTTTGTTGTAGTCAAACTAGTGGTGAAATTTTACCCCTTTCATCAGCTCAGAAGGAGAAGGAGACTAATGAAAGGCCTCCTTTTGATATCAATTTGGCTGTCATTCTTGCTGGTTTTGCTTTTGAAGCTTATACTAGTCCTCCAGTAAATTCTCAATCTTTATATGTTCATTTTTATGTTTTTCTCTGCTCAGTTGGTTGGTTATCAAACTTGTTGAGGGACTCAATTTTTTACCCTGTAATCCCCTGCCTCTCATTTTGAAAATTGAAACATTGAAATAATAAATTGAAAAATAGATTCTTATAGAGAAGGTTTTTCGGGAATAGTCTCTCTACCTCTACGAGATAGTGGTAAGCTCTGCATGCAAGGGGAAAATGAAAGTGCACTCCTGTGCACCAGTTGAAGAAAGGAGCTTTGGAAGCTTACCTTATTATTATATTAAAAGGGGAAATCTACCCTCCCGGACTCCTCTTGTGGGATTTTGTTGTTGTTCATTGTATTCTGATAGAGAAAATGGTATTGAGGTGTAGTTGATTGGCTAAAAAAATCATATCTTTTTTGTAAATAATAGTGTTGATAGGTATGTAGTTGTTCATTTTTCTATTTCTTTCTTTATTAATTAATTGAAAATGGACTTAAATAGAGTGTATGGATATTTGAGGATTCTTGTAGTAGATAACTCCTACTAGTTTGGAATTGAGGTGTAGTTGATTGATTGGCTAAAAGTTTCTCTCTTTTTTGAAAATAAGAATGTTAATATGTATGTAGTTGTTTATTTTTCTGTTGCTTTTTTTAATAAATTGAAAATGGACTCGAATAGAGTAAATGGATATTGAGGATTTGTATAGCGGACTCCAACTAGTTTGGGGTTGAGTTGGAGTTGATTGATCGACTGTTGATTCATTTTTTGTATATAAGCATGATGATGTGTATTAGCTGTGGATTGGAGGAATTGCTTGCCAAAGTATCTTGCATTGTGGGTTCTTTCAGTTTGGTAGTGTAGAAGTCATAGCGGACATGCTTGTGAAGTATGATTTTTTGCTGCCTTAAAGTTGTGATCTTTGAGTGTCAGTAATTCATTTTCATTCGTATTATTGTTTTGGCATCTTATCACTCTGTTGCGATTCTAGCTTAGGAAATGAACATAAATGTGCTTCCCCTATAGTAGTCATACCCCACATACTCATGATAGTAAATGAAAGGGAATATTTTCATCATAAACATATATAAGGTGATGATCACTTGCCTAACTGGATTTTCGTGGAACTAAATTTTGCTTAGAAGGAAATTAGGCTTGCAAATATTCTACAAATCTATAAATGTTTATCTAGCAAATGGTAATTAAGCAGTTGAATTATTTTCCAAGTCTGATCCAATTTGCTTTGTTTGACATTGCTTGTCAGGACAATGTCGGAAAGCTTGAGGTGGATGCGGCTAATTGCAAAACCATATTTCTTTCAGAGTATGTAGTTGTTTTCTTTTTACTGAAATAGAAAACTTAAACTGTAGGAACTTGAGTTATAGGTCTGTTAAATTGGTCGGATCAAGTAAAGGACACACGTATGTTCCACTGGTGACGGCTATGAAGAGTGCTCATATCTGATTGTTTTTGTCTCATTCAGCTAGTGTGTTTTGCTTTTTCTTTTAAATCAAAATCACCTTAGACAATATGTCAGTTTGCCCAAAACTAAATTCATGCATGTGCAACTGCAAATGAGTTGGATATGCCTGTTTCATTCGAAGGTAGTAGGATTTGGCGTGGATCATGATTGATAATTCTCTCTCATAATTGACAACCATCTTCCAGGTCATTTGTGCGTGAAATTTATGATGGCCAGTTGTTCATAAAGCTAAAGAAAGGTCTCAATTTACCTGCTATGGATCTTTGGGTAAGGTTTCTACCATTTAATATTAACAAATGATCAAATTTCAAATTGAAACGTGCCTTACTGTACTTTCCTTATTCAAATGATTGCTTCTTATGCATTTATTTAATTTGCTGACTCCTGTTTTAATTTAATTGCTTACTCTACCCAAATTTCAGGGAACGAGTGATCCGTATGTGGTGTTACAGCTAGATAGTCAAGTTGTCAAAAGCAAGGTGAAATGGGGGTAGGTAGTTGGTCATGTGTTATACTGCAACCTTTTACTCTTTCAGTCGGAACTTCTCTAGATCTTGTAGGTTTACTTAACAATGAGTCAGGTTCGTTGCATGTCGTCAACATGTTCCTGTGCAAGTATTGCTTGCATAAGCCGAATGATAAAGTAACTAATAAGAGAGTCTATTATGGTTGCTAAATTCAGTCTTCTCTTCGGTTTGAGCAACGTATCAAATTTTTAGCAAAAACTTATTCTGGATTAAGTAAAATACAATAATTTTTCATCCATAACTCATATTCTATTGTTATCTTGAGTGTGATTATTCCACCAGTATCTTATTTGAAGTTCCATGCTTCTTAATCATTTTAATTTGTCATCGAGAAGGCAAAAGGTCTACAATTGCTATTTTCTGTTGGAGAATAAAGCTATCCTTTTCTTTGTTCAAATTATGCACTATTTCAATCTTGAAACATAATCCAATAACGGAAAAAATGTTAATTTCCTGAATTAATGTTTGCAGGACAAAAGAGCCAACATGGAATGAGGAGTTTGCTTTAAATATTAAGCAGCCACCTCTGTATGATCTTCAGGTTGATAACTTGAGTTCATCCTTTCTCTCTAATAGTTTATTAATTGAAGGATAGCATTCCAGAAACTGTAACATTTTGCTTTTGAAATACGACTTCAATTTGCTGTAACTTAGCTCTTCCACATTAGGAAGTGTTGGGCTTTGTGGAGGCTTGTGAGCCGGCCCGACCCATTACTGAAACCCTAGGTTAACCATTTGGTTTTCCTATAAATATGATCCTTGTATTTGTAATTCCAGAGGTAGCACAAGTGAAATAAAAATCCTCCTGTTACAGTCGTGGAGTAGGGAAACCGAACCACGTTAAATTCTTGTGTGTCCCGTTTGTGTTCCGTTTCTCTTTTCTCTAGATTATTTGTGTGTGTTGTGTGTTTAATTCCCAACAATTGGTATCAGAGCGAGGTTTCAACAACATTGTAACACAAACTGTGAGAAATTGTCACCTAGGGTTCTTGTGTGAAGAACTGTGTGCAGGGAGGAGTAGCCGT
>NC_028645.1:82013104-82022594 GCF_001406875.1 Solanum pennellii
TCTTGCTGAGTATGGAGAGTGTTTGTTCTCAGGGAGTTCTAGGATCCGGCAGTTCGTGTCTCAAGTGGGAGCCGGTAGGGACCGAGGACGAGTCAAGGGCAGTTTCAGCCGTGACTGATGTGTTGAAGCTTCGGGGAGCTTCAACGGGCCTTTCAGTTGACTGATGAGAAGGCCGCTGTAGCAGGAGAGAGTTGAAAAAGATTACTAGACATACAAGTGTTCTAAGTGGATGACAGTTGAAATTCTTCAAGCCTCCAAGTGGGAGATTGTTGGGCTTTGTGGAGGCTTGTGAGCCGGCCCGACCCATTACTGAAACCCTAGGTTAACCATTTGGTTTTCCTATAAATATGATCCTTGTATTTGTAATTCCAGAGGTAGCACAAGTGAAATAAAAATCCTCCTGTTACAGTCGTGGAGTAGGGAAACCGAACCACGTTAAATTCTTGTGTGTCCCGTTTGTGTTCCGTTTCTCTTTTCTCTAGATTATTTGTGTGTGTTGTGTGTTTAATTCCCAACAGGAAGTTTACGACACGGTATGTGGTACACCAAATCTCCTAATGATAAATGAGCAGTTCTGGTAAGATATGCAACTTGAAAAGCTTTAAGCTAACACTGCTAAATTAACTGTCTTCAGACTGACTGCTATACAATTATGAACGTGTATGAGAACTTCCCATATCCAGCAATGTCTTTCTTGCTGAATGCTAGTTTTTCATTTCTACTTGCTGCTGAGATCCATAGTATTAACCAAATTGGAACAAACAGAATCAGTCTTTTAAGGTTATCGGTCTCGGGATAGAACTTACGGACTCGGAACTGCACATCTTGCTTTATGTTGTCTAAGATATCCACAAGAGTCTGCTTCTGTCTTTTTAGCTGCAGTCTTTAAAATGAGGAACAACTTATTTTTTCGTTATTTTTACCGTTATCTGCTCATTAGAGGACTTTCGCATGCAGTATGCTGGCATGACATGTTTTTAGGTGCTCTTATTTCTCAATTCCAGATCTGATGAATTATTCATTTACTACTGTCAGCTTGCAGCTTGGGATGCAAATCTGGTGACTCCACATAAACGCATGGGAAATGCAGCAGTTAATTTGGAACACCTCTGTGATGGTACGAGCTAAAGAAATGGCTCTCGTGATATATTGTGCTTCAAATAATTGTGTAGTTATCATGTTGGCTAAAATTTCATTCATGTAAATAAGGTTTGGCTTCCTTTCCAACTTATCCCATGAAAATGGGGGAAAAAGTTCAGAGTTCATTTTCAGTATGCATTTTGGTTGTGTTTTGAACACTTCTTAAAGGAACCAAATTAGTTTCAATAGTTATACACTTCTGAATACTGTAATAACTGATATGAGAGCTGACATAAGGATTAGGCTGATATACAAACATTGATGTTTTAATTTGTGAAAATAACAAACATGTGCTTTTCTAGGAGATTCTCATAAACTGCTGGTTGATTTGGATGGAATGGGCGGTGGTGGGAAGATAGAGATAGAGGTAAGTTAATTTGAATCTGGAGGCATATTGAAGGTTCAAGATCACTAAGACCTTCATTTTACGAGGATCCATCAGACCATCACATTATTTTGATGTGTACTCTATAGCTGAATAGTATGCTAATCTTAACTTCAGAAATATCCTTCTTAAATGATACAATTTGACCATTGTTTATCCAATTCGAGATTTCACTAATTGTCCTACTAACATGATACAGATTAAGTACAAGAGTTTTGAGAAAATTGAAGAAGAAAAGAAGTGGTGGAACATCCCAATCATTACAGAATTTCTAAAAAAAAACGGGTTTGAGTCTGCTTTGAAGACAATTCTTGGTTCCGAGACTGTTCAAGCTCGACAATTTGTACAGTTTGCATTTGGACAGATGAAGCTACTTAATGATGCATATAATGATTCAAATAGCAGCAGCAGTCCTGTCCTGGAATCAGATGTACTACCGGAGTCGCAGCAATCATCCAACTTGGATGACTCAAGCATGCCCCCAGAATCAGAAATCTCAAATAATTTGAAAGACACCAAAGTTGATGGTGAAGTGAAGCTTAATCGTGATGGGAGTGACGTAACCGATGAACATGATTCCCCTGGTACTAAAATTTTCGAGAGCTTTCAATCAGATAAACATTTCTGGAAGAATTTTGCTGATACCGTCAATCAAAAAGTTGTTCAAAGACTTGGTCTCCCTGCTCCTGAGAAAATAAAGTGGGATAATCTTGACTTGTTAAATAAGATTGGATTGCAATCGCGAAAAGACGCCGATGCAAGTTATGTTAAATCTGGTCTTGCAACTCCTGATAAACGAGAAAATGTTAATGGTAGTGCATCAACTGAATCACCTATTCTTAACAACATTCAGTCATCACTTCCAGATATCAAGAAGGTGACACAAGACTTATTGCGTCAAACTGATACCATTTTGGGAGCATTGATGGTTCTAAATGCCACAGTTTCTCAATTCAACAAAGGAGCAGGCCTTTTCGGAAAGGGTGATGCTAAAGAAGATTCTTCAACTGGACTGGAAAATGACATCCTTTTATATCCCATGAATAAAGATGGAATAGTGTTGGATGAGAAGAAAGCTGAGGAGATGAAGTCTCTTTTCTCAACAGCGGAGACTGCCATGGAAGCTTGGGCACTGCTAGCTACTTCATTGGGACATCCGACATTCATCAAATCTGAATTTGACAAATTATGCTTCTTAGATAATGAGTCAACCGACACAGAGGCAAGTTCATATGTTGCTGGCTATGGGTTCTTAGTTTCTAATGTATCTTAGATCTGATTCATTTGATCCAAGGAAAGCTATTCTACTGATTTTGGATTCTGTAAGACTTGCAGGTAGCGCTCTGGCGTGATTCAGCAAGGAAACGGTTAGTTGTTGCTTTCAGGGGAACAGAACAAGTAGGTTCCGGTGTTAAACACATCTTTAAAACTTGTTGATTTAGCTTAGTTGTGGATAACCGATTTTTCTTTTATCCAGACAAAATGGAAGGATCTTGTGACGGACTTGATGCTAGTTCCTGCAGGGTAAATCACAAATCTGTACAAGCACAGGCTGGCTTTAGTTTTTCTTTCTTTCTCTACTTTGCCCTTCTGGTTTCTCTGTACTACTAAGATGTTTTTCCTATCACAGTAAACAGATTCTCCCTCCGTTCAATTTGTTTATCTTACTTTCCTTTTTAATCCGTTTCGAAGAGAATGTCTCTTTCCTTTTCTGAAAACTCTTTCATTCTAACTTTCCACATGACATGTTTAAGACCACAAGATTACAGTCATTTTGGTACGTTCTACATATCATAATTTAAGACCACAGTATTCAAAAGTCTTCTTTACTTTCTTAAACTCTGTGCCAAGTCAAAACCAGTCAAACAAATCAAAACGGAGGGTGTAATTTTTATCCTTCTCTAAGTCTCTGATAGTGTACTTTTATTGAAATACAACTCTTTACTATGCTGAAAGAAGCATTTCCTTTTTCTTAGAGGAATAGGATTAGAAGATAACCTTCCATCCTACATTCTTAAGTTTAGACTGCAAATACCATCATATCTAAAGGTTTTCCTGAAAAAAGTTTTAACTTCGAACATAATTTGAAACATCAAGAAATAGCCAAACACTTTGGTAATTTTGAATATGAAATGTACGTTCTTGCATCTTCATTTTTCGGATGTTGGACAGAAACTTTAGATGGTTAAGCAACCACTGTCCATTTTATTTCGCATCATGAGTTGTCTCCTACTCTGCAGGTTGAATCCTGAAAGGATAGGCGGGGACTTCAAGGAAGAAGTTCAGGTGGCACTGAAATTCTTACTTTTCTATCTCTTAGTGCCTGAACTATGAATATATTCTACTTATATTTATAATTTTTCTAATTATCAGAACAAGAGATTATTTTTGTAGGTTCACAGTGGTTTCCTAAGTGCATATGATTCAGTTAGGATTAGGCTCATCTCGCTTATCAAAAAAGCAATTGGCTACCAGTAAGTGGACTGTTAAACAAAACTGTACAACGTTGTTCCTCCGTTCCTATGTCTCTTTCGTACATTCAAGTAGAAGTCTTGTCAAATATTTCTACAAGTCTTTACTAAGTGGACTCATGTCATGAGCTTAGTGTTACACTCCCAACTCTTAAAACTTGTTATGCACTTTTGCTTTACTGAGATGTCTAGACCTGGCTTAGTCTTTTTTCTTCTGTTTATCCTTCTTTTCGTGTGGGTCTTGTTGCTGCTACTGTACATCTTATTCTTTGCCTTCTTCGCGGTTTCTTATTTTTTCTCTGTTTATGATGTACTTACTTCACCACTAAACATTGACGTCACATCGCTTATTACAATTTTAATGTATTTTCCAGGGATGATGATCTTGACACACCAAACAAATGGCATGTTTACGTGACTGGCCATAGTCTTGGTGGTGCATTGGCTACTCTTCTCGCTCTTGAACTATCATCAAGTCAACTAGCTAAGTAAGCTCCTCCTTTTCTCTGCTTATATCTGTAGCTTGGTTCCCATCCATTCTATATAATTTACTATTTACCAGCATCTCGCCAATAGGGCATGCATGTTTGGTTTTCTGCTTTGTATTTAACATGTTTGTAGTGTTCTTTGAGAATTTGAAATGCCTTACTTGAGCAGAGGGTCTATGGAAAACAACCTCTCTATCTCTACGAGGTAGGGTAACGTTTGCGTACACTCTACCCTCCGTAGACCCCACCTGTGGACTGGGTATTCTTTTTTTTTTTTTTAAGAGCAGAAGTTGTAGAATTGTTGGTAGAATCCTATCAAATGTAGTTTCGATGCTAGTTACGTAAATAAACTCTAACCATGGACCTGTATTCCAGTCTTATATCTATACTGATCAGTATTTGAATGTGTGACATTTTGTACCCAAAACTAATGTGCTACCAAGCTGCAGCACATCCCTTCAATTGTTCCATGTCGCCACTTTGATATCTTCTCTTGATGGTTTCATCCTTTTGACCAAATTGGACTTGTAGGTCCCCAAGTATTGTGATTGCTAAGTTGCTTGCTGCTTGTTCCATCATAATAGAACATCTTGCAAATAAAGGAGTTCGTGCAAAAAGAACATGTCTGCAATTGTTAAATACAAATTTTCGGGCTGCCCTTGTTCTTGAAGTACTTGTGGAGAAAAACCAAGTCCTCCATCTCTAATCATGCTAACACGACATACGTGACCGTCTTATCTTTCTTGTTGGTTGTGTTAGGCGTGGAGCTATACGTGTGACCATGTACAACTTTGGATCTCCAAGAGTTGGAAACAAAAAGTTTGCTGAAGTTTATAATGAGGTATTGTTTACTCTCTGCAGAAGTGAAGTGCTTATGTTGAGACTAACTATATTCTATAGCCATTTTGGTCTCACCATTCATTTATGACAATCTTTTGTAGTTATAAATTAAACGATCTTTATTTCTGAAACAAGTTAACAAAGGCAAAATAACAAACAAGAACCAAGAAAAGAAAGAATAAACCGACACACTAATAAATACATACAAGCTGGTTCACATACTCAGCCTTACCTAATTAGCTCTCCTCAATAACACTGGATGAAAATGATTTTTGATGTTCTCTCTCGGTCTCTCCTATGGAGGTGGCTTGTCATAAATGAAGTGTGAATCTCTTGAACATGCTATTGAATATGCATTGGTGCGTTGTCTAACATGTCAGACCAACTTTTAGCAAGTTTGAGCCATAATCAGATGCCTTATCACATTGTTTGCCGATAGTTCATGAGAATATCTTGCCTGTTCTTCTATTGTGACGTGGTGAACGGCTGTAACTAAATCACTTTCGCCTGCTTTGGAATCATACTGAGAGCTTAATTTTGTTAAATTCTGAGTGACTATATAATTAAGTTGCTTCTTATATCGTAGAAAGTTAAGGACAGCTGGAGGGTTGTAAATCACAGAGATATAATACCAACAGTTCCTCGCTTGATGGGCTACTGCCATGTTGCTCAACCTGTTTATTTGGCAGCTGGAGATCCGCAAAACACAATGGTGAGTAGATTTCATTTTCAAACTTTTTACACTATAAAACGTTGGATTGGCAGAATGTTGGCACTGTTAAGGAAGTTGTGTTTTCCCGGTAGAGCTTAAAGTGGAAAAATGTGTAGGATGGTTAGCTTAACCTGATGGAAATCACAGAAGGTTCAAAACAATTGACCTTTGTTATTTCTTCTATAAAACTATTTACTCAATTGCTCGAAGTAACTTCTGATATTTTCATCATAGTGTAGGTCAAAAGTATCAAGAAGTACTATTTCATTCTTACTTATTATGTATGAGAACCTACTATCGATACTGGAAAAAGTCGGAAAGAAAATATGATCATTTTTTACATCATTCCTTTTATACGTGAAAGGAGCTTGTTGTTTAACTAAATATGTCTCGGCACATCACATTTCAGGATAATGTGGAACTCTTGGAAGATGGTTACCAAGGTGATGTTATCGGAGAGGCCACACCTGATGTTATTGTCAGTGAATTTGTATGTTTCTCCACCTTTGTTCTCCTGTATCTTTAGTTCCTTCGTTTTAGTTCTGTGCTCCGTTTCATCCATTAGTGATATGTTCTATTAAGATCTCGAACTGTTAAAATTGTACTGCTACTTACCGTACATTTGACCACTTGAGACTTCTGTTTATTCATTTTGTTCAATACTTCGCCTAATGGAGAGTCTCCTTGAGGCATAAGCTTATCAATTCACTCCATTAGGTAGAAGCCATGTTGCTCGGAGTCTTGTGTTGGATCCTTCAAAAGCTATGCATTCTTAGGGGATCCGACACAGGTTTGGCAACATTTTTGGGAGGTCCGAGCAACAATTGCTGGAGGGGCGCTTGTTCTGAGTTATTTTTGCTATATGGAAAACATGTCCTTTTTATTTAAAGGTAAAGAACTCTTGATAATCTCGCGATTACTTATCGTAACGTTTTGTGCAGATGAAAGGTGAAAAAGAACTTATTGAGAAAATACTGAACACAGAGATTAACATATTTCTAGCAATTAGAGATGGAAGTGCACTTATGCAGCACATGGAAGACTTCTATTACATCACTCTATTAGAGGTACTTGCATTTACCATTTACACCTTACCATTCTTATAGCTATGTTGCTCGAACTCTTCAAAATTGTCGACACGTACATGTCAAATCCCCCAAAAGTAGTGGACTTTTGAGTATCCGACATGTGTGCTGCAACATTTTCGAAGAGTCCGAGTAACATACATATCCAACATGATATGTACTTAAAACTTTTTTTTTTAATATGTTTTTCTAATTCTTTTTCCAGAATGTGAGATCAAACTACAGAACTGTTCCAAGGCCACAACTGACAGAAGAGAAGAACACATCAATTGGCTAAAATGGAAATTATCAAAATTCATTAATGTTGATGTTTTAATTTCCAAAGGTTGTAAATAACAATAACACCAAAAAATTGGCTACATTTATTGTATATATGTACTGATTTTTATCTTTGCAATTTTACATTTCTTTAGTCATTTATGTTAATTGTTACAAAATTTTAAATGATAGAATAATGAGAACAAGTAATTGTTCTAAAATAATTGTCTTGAACTAAAAATAGAAGGAAAAAAAATACACTTCAAAAACAATAAAGAAATGGCATGAAAGAAACATACAATCTAGAGAACCACCACTAATTCTATATTTTACAAACCAATAGTATCATTACTACCTAGATCTTTGACAGTATGGATAAAATCGTTGCGATCCTTAATCAGAGGCTTCGAGATTTAAACTATGAGTATAGTGAATATCTCGATAAGGAGTTCTAGTTTCACTTAATGTTGAATTAAAAAAAAAAAAAAACTAATACTACCTTTTACATATGCAAGCTTTTTGAAAGATTCTTAGAAAAGTTTGTTGCTTTCATATTATAGCTCATGATTTTCAAACTTTGCCTTAAAATGTCAACTTCCCTTTCCCTCTTGAGCTCTTGTTGTTCCTTTGAAGCTATTTCCTCTTTTAGAAGTGCAATTTTTTCCTCTTTTTCTTTCAACTCTTTATGCATCTCCTCTAATAATTCCATTTGTTCTATTTTCCAACATAGTCCTCTTCCTAGTAAAACAAATCAAAACACATTAGAAGGACAAAACAAGACGACTTACTAACATAACAACTGTTCGTTGAGTGACTAATCTGATGAAATTCAAACGTACCTTGATTTGTCCTATGAATAAGTTCATCAAGCTCAATCTTGATAGCAAAATAGAGTTGTTTCCATTTCTCTATTGCTTCATCCCTTCTAGCTTCTTCATTCCTAATTTGCTCCAACAAATAACTTGTTGCTAATTGATGCCACTCTTTATCTTCTTTTACACTCAAATTCTCTATTCCTTTACACTTGTCTTCTTCATCTTTTTCTTCCAATTTTTTCTTCAACTTCTTCACTTCCTCTTTTAGCTTCTTCTTTTCCTTCTTCCATTCTGCTTCTTTCAATGCAAATATGATCATCTCTTGTGCATTAACTTGACTCTCATATTCCCTCATACACATAATTTCATTCACCTCACCTTGAAGAAACCTTACATTGTATTTCAACACTTCAACCACTTTGTCTTTTGGTTGGCTTTTGTCCTTGGTTTGAAAACTTCCCATTTCTTATAATCCCTAAAGTCTCCTATACTTTTAGTACTTCTAGTTTTGTGTATATATAGATAGTGTGTGTGTGTGGTGGGGAGTGTTGTAAGATGTATGTGTGATAAATTAGTCAAAAATAACAAATCTTAGGTAAGGAAACTTCTTTTTTCAAAATTAGGTGGAGTCTTCTAAAATTCGAAGACTAGAACACGATACAAGCAAAAGTCTGATATTTAAGTGGAGAAGTATATATAGCGCGATCGACTCTAAGAGATTTCTATATCATAAAAAAATACAACACTTGTACAATACATTAACAAAAATGCATTAAAGGGTATGTTAGATCAATAAGAATAGAGTATGGGACAACATGATTATTATTTTTTATAAAAAAAGGAGGCTCCTACCATGCAATATGAAGTGATGGCACTAAATGATACAAAGAGAGTTTTGTACTGATTTTTGTTTTGTGGCTCTTGCATCAATTCAATTATTATTAATATACATACTGTGAAAGATGCCTTGTATGAAAAAAAAAATAAAAATTAGAGAAGTCACATTTCAAGATATTGACATGAATGAATGACATAGTGTGTCTATTGGGGAATAAAATCCACATATTCCAAAAATTCACATGTACATCATTTTGGAGCCTCTTGATCAAGGTGGGGGTGGGGTTTCATATAAAATTTAGATCGAATTTAAGTTATATATATTGTCGCGATAATCACAGTATTATACTTAGTCATAGATTTAAAACTTATAAACTAACAGTTCATCGAAGTTACACGTTTTTTAAATTTACCTAATAAAATGTGAGTTTTTTAATATGTTGTGGGGGGTGGGGTGGG
>NC_028645.1:82023132-82070508 GCF_001406875.1 Solanum pennellii
AGCATGGGGAAAGAGTTATTGTACTATACATCAAATTTTTGTACATATTTTGCCAGCTATTAAAGGGGCCTACAATCTTTGCTGAAAACATGGGAAACATTATTGACAAAAGAATATTTCTTTGAATATTATGCCTTTGTATTCATCTCAAACTTTGACCACCAGATGGAGCATGAATTAACTAGTTCGGTATTTTCGACACGAAATATAAATAATAAAGTCCAAAGCAAAGATAGATGACAATTATTGCATGATAAAATTTAGCAAGTTATTGAAAATTAATATGAGCTTCTTATAAAATAGAATAGTAATAATAAGAATTGATCAACAGATCGTGTGTCGATGAGAATAAGTACCGTTCTATTATTTCAGACATAATTTATTGTATTTTCACTTTAGTTGGGATCTATAATCTTGCTATCTTAGAAATGTGTTTATATTACCACTAAATTATCATAGCGTTCGTTCAATTTATTAGTCTTTTCGTTTAAAAAAAAAATAACCTTATTTTTTTTTTAATTAAAAAAGAATGACGCATTTTCTTTTTTGGCAACAATTTAACTTTAACTTTTCACGTGACATGTTTAAGACCACAAGATTAAAGAACATTTTGGTTCATTTGACAGAACTTTAATTTAAAATTACAAGATTAAAAAATCTTTTTTCTTTTCTTAAATTTTGTTCCAAGTCAAATTAGATTATCATTTTTTAAACGCAGGGAGTATTTGACATATGATCAAATAATAATTAAAGTATTGGATGTACTATTGGTCTTGGAATATTTTATTTATTACGACATTTAGGTATTTCTAGGTAGAGAAAAAAAATATGTAATTTTATGTACCAAAAACAAGACTTTTGTCAAGTCAAATCATCAAATTTTGTTCTAACGTTGTTTAAATGAGAAAAAAAGAGAAAAGAAAATAAATAATCGTTTAGTTTAGTTGAAATGTGAAATAGATGCAACTTAAATTTGAAAAGTCTATATTTCGAAGCGATGGTAGCTAAAAGCATATATATGTTACGAACGTCTTAATAGTTTTAATCTACGAAATTAAAATTGACTTCACTTTTGAAAATACATTATCATAAAATCGAGATATGATTAATTATTAACAACTTTATAAAGATTTAAGATTTGTGTCTAAGATCCAAATTAGGGGTCCTTTATCAAGATAATGAAATTATATGGTATATAATGTTAGTGTGATTTACGTAGTAAAAAATCTAGTATTTTATTTGCATCTATATTATTTTTACAAAGAAAATAAAGTCTTTAACTTATTTAAACGTGGCTCAAAAAAATAAAATAAAAAATTGACATTCATTTCTTTGACTTTGTTAGAGTATATATGATTTTTTTTTACACAAAAACGAATACAAATGTCATAATTTTGAAATTTTGTTTTTTTCCGTACGGGAAATTCATCAACTTTCGTGTTTTTTTAATTAACAAATATCTAAATTGTTTATTTGGAAAAGGATAAAAAATATCGTTAAACTATCTGAAATAGCTTACATAGATCCTTAAATTATATTTTGACTCAAAACTACTCTTTCCATCAAACTATAGGTCAAAAGTGCCCTTCTAATTAACGGAAATTGTTAAATGTCACGTGGATACCATATGACACGCGAATAGACTTCCACTGCCACATATACTAAAAGAAAAAGGGTCAAAAGTACCATTAAACTATCCGAAATAGCTCATATTTACCCTTAAACTATATTTCGGCTCAAAACTACCCTCCAGACACGTATTGCTATAATATTTTTATCAATTTTCAAACACTTGAATTTAAAAATTAATCTAATTTGATTTTGTTTGAACTGGGCCCAATATTATGGTAAGAAATCAGATCGATAAAACTTGAATCGGGCTCAATATTATCTATATGGTAAGTAATTGAATTGATACAGTCGAATTGGGCCCAATATTATCAGTATAGTAAGAAATCAGATCGATACAACTCAAATTCAATTACACACTTTTAATTTAAATTTTAGAATGCTATTTACATGTACTTTTTGTTTATCTACTAATAATTTAAGTTAATTGTATAAAAGATTTCATCTATTTAGTCATACCCATCAACCTTAAATTGAAAATGTTAATATAATTAAATAACAAAATATAATTACATGGTTAACCTAACTACTAATCTATACTACCTTCAAACTACAAACTCCCAAACTTGAATGATAATACCCCCAATTAAAAATACTCAATTATTTTATTTATTAATTTATAATATTGAAAGTAAATATCTTTTCACATTAAATGTTTGTGATTTCTTGAATTTCTAAAGGATTGTGCTTTTTCGATGTGTGTTGACTTTTTTGATAAACAATGATTTTTTTCAATAGTCCGAAAGGTTGTAACTATTCTGATAAGGTATAGTTAGCGCCTATTCATACTATTATATGTTAGCTATAAATAGAGGTTTCCTCTCACTTTTAGACTACGATATTATTTTAAGTTTTCTACTCTTCTTCTTCAACAATCTCAAGGGTTATTTTGAACAATTGATTAAGTTAATAATTCAATGAAATTCGAGGTACCACATAACATTCTTGAACAAATTGTAGCAAAATCATTCATCAATTGACACTCATATTTTTTCTTACCATTTTCATGAGTTAAAAATGATAAAAAGTTGTGGGAAAAACTAATAAACAAATGTGAAAAAAGTCGCATGATTTGAGTGAGAAATTTCTTCTTTCTTTTTTCTTTTTTTATTCTTTTACCCACAAGCGAAGGAGTTCCATTCTAATTTCAAAAGTAGATTTTCACTTTTACTTATCATATGATTATAATTATGATTGTAATTATTTTTAATAGACATGTAAGTAAAAATGAACAGAGAAAATAACATGTTGGTGGAAAGATATTTTAATCAAATGGAACACTATTGTGAATATAGTATAAAGTATGAACATATAGTTTCATCTTCCTTCTTCATTGTTTATCTATTGTTCCATATATTTTTGCTTTTTTTATATTTGTATTGAGTATGTAATTTTCTAAGTATGAATTTCCTGTTATTATGTATTTATTTTAATTTTAGAAAATATTATGTCACAAGATACCCTCCTTGATAGTTAGTATATAAAAATAAATAAGAAAGTAGTGATAGTTCATAATGTATTCAAAAATAAAATTAAGGATTCTATAAATAGGACTTCAATTTTTTTTTTATCTATTAATTTCTATTATTGAAAAAGGTAAATATTTTATATCACGATACAATTTTTATAAGATACTGATACTGATACTTCTATTAGACAACGAATATGTTTTATGTATACGCCAGAAAAACAAAGAAGACTACAGTTCTACAAAGATAAGCTAGAAACTTAATGAAATGAAATATTTTTCATCAAAGATGATGTTCATATATTAAAATTAAAGTATGCTACTAAAATTGTATATGTTTAACAAAGTATGTGTGAAGCCAAATATTTGACGTACACTCAAGCCTCTATTTAACAATCATTCGTTATAACAACAACGTATCCTCTTCTTTTTATTTTTTTTTTTTAAAATTACCCCTCTATGATAGTTTTACTCAAATATTAATTAAGTAATAATATTTTATAAATGATAAAATATTGAAATATTTAAGGTAATCCTTATTAGTGTCATGCACATACTAAATTTCAAGTACAAATTTTTAAGAGAATAATTGTACTTAAATAGTGTCCATAATTTATATTCAAAACCTCAAGAAGAAACAGTGTTGGTATTTTTTAAAAAATAAAAAATTATTGGTTAGATTTGTTTACAAAATTGAGTGAAAGTAAACAATAATGTCATTTTCTACCCATATTTAAATTCCGAGTATATTTTAAAATGTTTCAATGATATTTGGTCAATATGATTTCAAAATTGAGGGGAAGTAAAAAGTAATGTCATTTTTTACCCATATTTAAATTTTAAATATATTTTGAAATATTTTAATGATGTCTGGTCAATAAGATCTCAAAATACAAATAACTCTATGACAATCGTATTAATCATTTAAAAACATTATTTTTTATGTTCTTTCAAATATAATTATTTAGTAAAAACATTAATTTGGTAATATTAATTCTATTTCACAACATTGTATAATATATATGCGATAGTATACACGTTCAAAGCACGTGCGTAAAACTAGTAGATAAATAAGAACGGACACACACAAAGAAAAAAAATCCAAAATTTAACTGAAAATGTTCTATCACAATGTTTTTATTAAGAAATAGAAGTGTTCAATTTAAACAAAACTTAAATTTAAGTCGTTAATTACAATTAACCAATAATAATTATTTAGTACATATCATATTATGAATATATTTATTGATATGATGTAAATACTTCGTCACATTTTATTGTATTATTTTTTTTAAAAAAAAATCATTAAGGTTTCATTTTTTTTTCACCAAGTGAAAATGACTATTTTACCCTCTTTATACATATCTTTGTTTTGGTAAAACTCCTTCCCCATATCTTCAGGAACATTCTTAGTTATCTGCCTCGGAACCTCCGAATTTTATAATCTTATAGGTAGAAGTGAAGAAAAAATAAGTAAAAATTCTGAGAATTTGAGGTAATTTTTTATTGTTATTATATATGATTTCCTGAACTTTTTTATTGATTTTTTGTTTATTTTCTTGTGCCATTTTGGTGTAATTTGTCAATTTTATGTAGGATTTTGCTATATTTGATGTTCTTTGTCTGTGTTAGGCTAAAGGGGGTCCTTGAAAAATGAAAAGAAGAATAAAGATTGAATCTTTTCATTTGATTATTCAATTGAATGCTGTATTTACCACAAAGAAAGTTAATTTATTTAAGGGGTTAGCTTGATTTGTGATTTCTTCCAAATGTGTCCGAGCTTTGGTGGATAGGGTTACTTGGTACCTATGTTGGTGGGAGGTAGTAAGTAGCGGTGGAATTAATCGAGGCGCGTGCAAGCTGGTTCAGACACCACGAAGAAAGTTCATTTATTTAAGGCAATGTGTCCAAGCTTTGTTTGGTGGATTGGGTTACTTAGTACCTATGTTGGTGGGAGGTACTTGTAGAATTAATCGAGGTGCGTGCAAGCTAGTCCAGACACCACAAAGAAAGTTCATTTATTTAAGGCAATGTGTCTAAGCTTTGTTTGGTGGAATACTGGATAGGGTTACCTGGTATCAATGATGGTGGAAGGTAGAAGGCACCTGTGGAATTAATCGAGCTGTATGCAAGCTGGTCCAGACATCACAAAGAAAGTTAATGTATTTAAGGCAATGTGTCCAAGCTTTGTTTGGTGGATAGGGTTACCTTGTACCGATGCTGGTGGGAGGTAGTAGGGTACCCGAGGAATTAGTCGGGTTGCGTGCAAGTTGGCCTAGACATCACGATATTAAAAAAAGAAAGAGGATATCCCATTCCTAGCAGCCTTAACAGTTAACTGTGGTAGAATTCTCTCTCAGCTGTTGGTCCTTTTAGGATTTCTGCAGATCTGTTCAATTACACTTCGAGGTATCTCACGCGAAATGTTAGGACGTATGTGTCTAGTTGTTTCAATTTTATACAATCAGGTGCATACCCAAAGTTGGAAGGCATAGATGTTAACTGATGCCAAGTTAAAGGGAAACGTTTATTTATTATGTCTAATATGAATGATACAGTGAATACTTACACTTTTCCTGTCATCAATCTTTCAAAATCGCTGATGCTGTATTTTTCCTGTCTTTTGTGCTGAGCTGAATAGTTGGCTTATATGTTTTACTGGTGTTCCGTTCATATGAGATGATTTAATACAGTTGTTTGCGAACGTTAACATTTCAAAAAGTGTCTTTTATAGCTTGATTTGGATAATAAATATATGAACTTGGATGCATTGTTTGTTAAACAACTTATTTGACTATTTTTCTTTGTTAGGCTCAAACTCCTTTTCGATGATTTTACACTAGTCGGGAATTTCTTTCTTTTTCCCTGGTTTAGGGGGTCGTGAAGCAATGAACATCCTTTTCTTTTAATTTCTTCAACAAATCTTATTAACAACCGAAAAATAGAGTTTGCTGGTTTCTAAGAGTAAAGTGTTAAAGTGTCCCTTTGGGGACATCCGATGAAATTGGAACAATAAGAGTAAATGCTTAAGTAGATCATTATATACTGTGTTTGGTAGAGATGTGTTCACAACATGTTTTGAAATGTAGAATAAGTACGACACTAAGTAACCCGTTGTTCATGTATTCGTTGTGGTTTACAATTAATATTCATCGATTATCAGTGTAAAAAACTGCTAAATTGTTTCCCATGTATGTACTAAAATCCTGTCTTACAATGCATAGAAGAAATTAATGCCAGTGATCCTTTTTGCAGTCGGTGAAATGGCAGCAGCATCAGCAACTACTCTCTCAGTTGGTTCCGCCACATCCTTTGGCTCCATAGTGAGCCCGAAATTACAATCAAAGGCCTTCATTGCGAAATGCAATACCAGGGACTACCTTAGGAATTTCAGTGGCCTTAAGGCAGAGGCATTTGTACGATGTGAATCCGAGTCGTCATTTCTAGGAAATGAAAGTGTTGCAGCTCTTCGACAATCCATTACTCCTAAAGCGCGAAACCAAAAGCAGAGATCTTCGAACCATGTTCAGCCTCAAGCATCTTATAAAGTGGCTGTTCTCGGAGCCTCTGGCGGTATAGGTCAGCCTCTAGCTCTTCTGATTAAGATGTCGCCGCTAGTATCATCGTTGCACCTTTATGATATTGCAAATGTCAAAGGAGTCGCAGCAGATCTCAGCCATTGCAACACTCCCGCTCAGGTTTTTGACTTTACGGGAGCTTCTGAGTTGGCCAATTCTTTGAAAGGTGTAGACGTAGTTGTCATACCAGCTGGCGTTCCGAGAAAGCCTGGTATGACACGGGACGACTTGTTCAACATTAATGCTAATATTGTGAAAAGCTTGGTTGAGGCTGTTGCTGACAATTGCCCAGATGCCTTTATCCACATTATCAGTAATCCAGTCAACTCCACAGTGCCGATTGCTGCCGAGGTTCTGAAGCAAAAGGGTGTGTATGATCCTAAAAAACTCTTTGGTGTTACCACCCTGGACGTTGTCAGGGCAAACACATTCGTCGCGCAGAAGAAAAACCTGAAACTCATAGACCTTGACGTCCCCGTGATTGGTGGGCACGCAGGGATAACAATTCTGCCATTGCTGTCAAAGACAAGACCATCAACTACTTTCACCGACGAAGAAGTGCAGGAACTAACCGTGAGGATCCAAAACGCTGGGACCGAGGTCGTTGAAGCAAAGGCTGGAGCAGGATCTGCAACACTGTCAATGGCATATGCTGCAGCTAGATTTGTTGAATCCTCACTTCGTGCCCTTGACGGTGATGCTGATGTTTACGAGTGTTCTTACGTGCAATCTGACCTGACGGAACTTCCATTCTTTGCATCACGAGTTAAACTAGGAAGGAATGGCATCGAGGCATTGATTTCGTCTGATCTCCGTGGATTAACAGAGTATGAACAGAAGGCATTAGAAGCTCTAAAACCAGAGTTGAAAGCTAGCATTGAGAAAGGGATAACTTATGCTCAAAAACAAACGGTGAGTGCTTAGAGAAAGAGTTTAGTTTAGATTAATTATAGGAAAAGATTCTCAACATGACAATTTTGCATGGTTTGAACTTATTAAGCCCTTTATTCTTTTTATTGGTTTGAACTCTACTAGTGTTTTGTCATTGCTTCCTTTTCATCTCTACTCTAGGTTTATCGGAAACAATCTCTCTACCTCCTGTGAGGTTAGGGAGAAGGTGTTCGAGAAAGCACCGACTAAAGGTGCTCATTGAGTCGGTCCTCCGGTGGCTAAAAGTATCTGCAAACACTTTATCCTTTTCAGACTTTTTCGACTTTAAAATTTCATATATGAAAGTCTAGAATAGTTATTGGTGGCTATTTTTGAAAAAAATAATAATCTAGAATAGATGTGGATGATTAAATTGTTTTTTTTTCCCAAAAATCTCCTTAAAATTTAATAGATAAAAGTTGTTAACATGTCATATATATGGAGATAAACTACAAATGCTAATTTTTTAAAATTTAATAAATCAAAATCACTCAAAAGCATATTTAAGGAATTATTTTAAATCTACTCGAGTCTCCAATATAAGTTATTTCTTTTGTCATTTTGTCTAGAAAATTTGTATGTCCATTTTATCTCAAGTGTTTCGTATATTCATATTTTTTTGAGGTCTATGTATTTGGTTCAGATTGTGAATTGGACTCTCTTATTCATGATTTTGATAATTAAACATTTAAACTCGATGAAACTCAATATATTAAACTCCTCTATGAGAGTGACCAAGAAAGATATACTCGCTCGCCAGATATACAAATATATGCGTATACCATTTACATATATACAATAATCTGACAGATATACATATACAATTTGTCTCTCCATTCTCTGTCCAGTCTCGCTCGTCTCTCTCCTTCCTCTCCCAATCTCGCTCGCTAGATATATATATATATAAATCTGACAGTTATACATAGACAATTTGTCTCTCCACTCTCTGCCCTCTCTCACTCGTCTCTCTTCCAATCTCGTTTGTCTGATATACTAATATATATGTATACCAATTACATATATACAATTATTTGACAGATATACATATACAATTCACATCTCTCCACTTTCTGTCCTCGCTCGCTCGCTCTCTCCTCCCTCTAACATGGAGATATAATTCATAACTAAAAAATTATAGCTATGAAGCATAATTAAGTTAGTTTTAAATGACTATATGCGAAAATTCCCCCATATCGTGTTATATAATAAACTCTCGTTGTTTACTTCGGTGAGAACATCCAATGCACTCAAGAAAATCCTATAAGATAAATCCAACTCTAAATACTAAAGGACTATCAAAAATAAAAAATACTTTCACCATAATATTTTAAGTTTGTTTGTAGTAAATTAAATGTTTGAATTATAATTTACTTAGGATAAACTATATAACTACACATACATCACTACTATATATACTATATTTACCTCTAATTTAAAATAATTACTCATACTATCACTTTTAATATTTATACAATATATTTTAAAAGATTTAATTAAATACACAAAACCCTTAAATAAAGAAATTGAATAATTATCTTAAATCTAAACTCCTTAGAGTTCATAATGTTTTGAAGTTCAATTTTAATTTTTTTTTACAAATTAGGTTTTATATTTTTTGATTCTGTTGTTTCTCAAACACTTTAATGGTTGAACATCTTGAAATCGGATGGTTCTCGTTAAATGTATCACAGACTAATAATATTATGCTAAATAAAACAACTTTTATTTATTCATTTTCACTCATGAATTTATCATTGCAGGGACCGACTCTTCATACGCCAACATTCACGTCAAAAATAGATCTAAGTATAGAAACGACTCAATCAAAATGATAGAATTATGCCAAGTTTTAATTAAAAAAATAAATAAAATACACCATTAGATGCACACTCAAGTGCAACGATGTTAGATACACATTATGTTTACATGTATCTAGTAAGAGTTCATGTATATAAAAAAAAAATCAGATCCTTAAAGAAAAAGAGAATTTTGAAATTTTCAACTTTTTTTGGATTAATGATAAGGCCACAGTTGTGATTTGTTCCTAATTCGTGTGTTTCAATTACATTTCATATTTAGATACACATAATTTTTTTTTTCTATGTATATGAGATATATTATTTTAAATATAATATATGAAATTGATGCTTGGTACATCGAATTAATAATAGATACATATAAAATATACATGAAATTAAATTTGGATGATATAAATAAATAGATACATGAAATTCATACTACACATATAATAAATACATAAAATTAGTATTAGATACTTCCTTCTATGATAATTGATACATATGAAAGCACTTGTATGATACTCATGTATCTTATTGTTTTGTTTGTTGGATACATCATATATTTATTGTTTTGTTTGTTGGATACATCATATATTGATATAGATACATCAAGTTAATAAATTTTATTATTTGAAAAGTAATAAAATAAAATTAATCAATTTTCAACCAGAATCAAGATATGCATGTTTTTGTCTTTTATTAATAATATCAACCAATTTATTATTTCAAATAATAATAAAATGAAATTAATTAAATATAGATACACTCCATAGAATTTCGACGTATAATAACAAACACAACACACACAAACCACGAAACTCACCATATTCTCTAATACTCATAGTGATGAAGCATAGTGTATTTCTAAATGCTTGCAACTAGTCTAAATATCATTAGCCAGCAAAAAAATAGTATTATTGCTTGCAATGGGTCTGAATATCATTAGTCAGCAAAAAATAGTATTATTGAATCCATGACAATAAATAGTATTACTGAATTTATGACGCTTGGAAATGCAAAATGTCACAATGCCGAGAAACAATAAAGCAACCATAAATCATAGAGCGTGTTCTTTCCATGTCTACGACATGCATGCCAAAGTTTTGCTTTATTTACTTGTGTTTGAAGAAAGTCCCACATTCTACCTTATACCTAGAGTATAAATTGAACAGAAAAGGGTAAGTTTAAAAAAAACCACCCTCCATCCATTTTTTCGCCCTCTCTCTTTTTACTTTTGATTAAAAAATATTCCTCAACATATTCCTCAACCCAAAGGTCTATGTTGATATATATTTTTGTAATTTATTTTGTTTTAACACTAATTAATTTTGTGTAAAGCGTTGTTGTTGGTTATTGATGTTTATTTTTGAAAAAAAGTATCACTCTCTATAATATTAATCAAATTTTTAAGTTTTGATATGATACTTGTATTATTTAGGGTAAAGAGGAGGTACTATATTTATATTCTCATTGTGCGAATTGGATGAGCTAAAGTGTCGTAAATTCAAGAAGCAAAAAAACTATGCATACAATAAATATTTGAATTAAATATTTTGCAAAAAACTAAAACATTTTAAGTATAATTTTATATTATTAAATATGTTTTGTATTTAACTATTATGTGTGATTATTTATTCCAAAATCATGTTATTAGTTGTTTATTTCAGATTAGATGGTTATGATATTTTTATGCCATTAAAATATTGTTCACTAATTACATGATTCGTTTCTTAGGTCACGTTGATTCGTGTTTTTCAAATAAATATACGTAATAGATATTAATTATATGACTAAATATTAAAGAAAAATAAAATTAATTGTATTATGTATTTCACGGCCTAAACCAATGCAAAACTATACCGTAAAAATTCAATATTATTTTCATTCCTAATATTAGAATTGATTCTTTTGTTAATATGAAATCACATTTGTTATTAACACCTTCTTCGGACTTTTATTTATTCTTACTCGTATATTATTGCATAATATCATTTAAATTCATCGTTAGTTAATAAGAGAAAGTCCTATTTTATATAATAGTTGTTCGTTTGATTGCATTGTCACTTTGATTTTATTTTTTTTATTATTTAATAATCATATTTTATCCTTTACTTTATCTTATTATAGTAGCTCTATTTTTATTCAATATTTTCTCTTAGATTTATCATTCAAATTATAAATATATGACATTGTTTAACGACTTAGAATGATACCATCTATTCAAATATTGTACTTACTAAAATACAGTGTATCATACAACACAATATACATTATCAAACATATGTAACAACTATCAACTAAGTATAATAATTTATGGAAAATTGTTTAAATACACAACTTATTTTATCATATTTTTTAAAATTCTCTTATCATTTGAAAAAATTACAAAAAATCATATTCTCGGGTGCATCACTTTACAAGATATGTATGAGACGTTGTGTGATGTATCCAAAATCTAGACGCGATATATCGGGACGTTGAGGAATGTATTCGAAATAATCAAGACGTGATATATTGGGACGTATCCGGATTCCACCAAATTTAAAAGGGAAAAAGGACAAATACACCTCTGAACTATCATAAATGACATGCAGATACTTTGTCATACTTTTTGGAAATTGATGCTCTTATCGTTTTAAAACAGGAGTACATATATCATTTATACTAACGAACATACACGTTTCATAATTTTATATATACACCGACTCAACATTTATTAAATATCAGCTCGATAGATAACATTGTGACACATGTCCCTATTTAGTCTTTCGTTAGAGTGGAGGATATACATGCTCTAGTTTTTTGACGATAGAGGCACCAATGTTTGAAAAGTATGACGAAGGATATCTGCATATCATTTACGTCAGTCCGGAGGTATATTTATCTTTTTTCCCAATTTAAAAGTATTTTTGTAATTTGAAAAACAATAGAGATAAAGATATTATCAAATCTTAACACTATGAAATTTATGTCAAAAATTTCCGAATTAATATATATATGGGATTGAACAAAAGGGCATTATGGGAATTTTGAAAAGAAATGATCTCTCTCTCCTTGGACACATTCGTGTTGTGGATTCTCCCTGCATTTTGACGTGAACAGAAGTAACCAACCTTAGAAACCTCAAAACAAAATTCCTGAACAAAACATTAATAACAACACAATCATTGGCATTGTGAAAAGAGAGAAAAAAAAACAACAATTTTTCATAGGAAAAGGAAAAGGAAAAGGGAAGATTTACAAAAGGGGTTGTTTGTTTTCTTTTCCTTTTCATTCATATTTTTTTTGTGAGAAGAAAAGAAAACAAAAATATTGACTGATTGATTTCATACCCCTTACTCATACTTTTCTTTCCCATTTTTCATTTCTAAACCCTTACCATTTCAATTTCTTCATTTTCTTGGATTTTTGTTGAAGAGAAGGCCAAAGGTCACACCTTTAAAGGCATTTTGGGATATATATTACATAATGAGGTGCATTATGGGTGTTTTAAAGGATAATATATCAATGGTTTTTGTGGGGTTGTGAATTTGAAGGGAAAAGTTGGAGTCTTGATAGGTCTCCATTGTGTTTCTTGAGAAATGGTATGGCATTCTTGAATTTTTTTGAAGAATTTCTTTAGTTTGCATGTTGGGTTTTGCTTAAAGTTTTGAGCTTTTTCTTGAAATAGTTGACAGTTGTGGTTGGATTGTATGAGTATTGTTTTCTCTTGAAGGAGTATAGAAAGGTGGTAAA
Source organism: Solanum pennellii (assembly GCF_001406875.1). NCBI lineage: Eukaryota > Viridiplantae > Streptophyta > Magnoliopsida > Solanales > Solanaceae > Solanum > Solanum pennellii. The sequence goes on from NC_028645.1 coordinate 82,036,272, forward strand.
AGCTAAACTATGTGTTGTTCTTGTGAAGGGTTATTATTGCTTCTTGATAACATAATGGTGAGGTATAATTAAGTGCATATATGTGTTGTAACAACTGGTGGCGAACGTAAGATTTTTTTATTAAGGGGTTCAAACTATGAAAAGTAAACACACGAGGAACCCAAAGAGGTTCAACATCATATACATAAAATATAATTTTAACCATATATAAACAATGTGATTTTTCATCGAAGGGTTTTTGAAGAACCTCTTGGCTTTACCTAGCTCCGTCTGGGCTAACAACTTAAGCTTTTAGACGAGATGAGTACATAATTTGTCATGGTGCAATACTCGTCTCCACCGAGTATCAAGAAGAATTTCCACGTGTTAGGCTCTTGAACAACTTAGGTTTATTTGTTTGGATACAATAGCCATATAGTTTGTAGCTATTATCTAGTTTCATACATTTTCATGAGAGGGAAATATAACATATTTTTCAGCAGGTTAATATTTATTATAAGAGAGTGGTAGTTTTATAGCTGTCCACATGAAGTTGCAAATGTATTTTAACTTGGCCGTGTCCATCTTGTTGATTGACTAATGAGTGCATAAGCAACCAAACTTTCATCACTCAGAGAAGAGTTTTTTCACTTTCAACTGTCGAGTGCTGCGTAAGCACCTTCAAGTTGGAGATTTTTGAAAGATTAAAGCAGCTGTCCCTGAAGTTTCTAGTTTGAAACAATACGGAAGTACATGTATGTGTTTTGGCTTTACTCTCTGCGAAGTATTTTTTTCTCCAGGCCTAATAAATAAACTTTGTAAACAAGATTCCGTTAGACCGACCTTAGTAGACACTTCATCTTTCAGCTTTTAAATCATTATGTTACTGAGAGTCAAATTGGCTTATGCAAGAGTAAAATATGAAGACAAATTCAGATTCCATGTGTAGTATACATGATGTCTCTTATCTTCTTTTTTTTCCTGATTCTATGTCATGTTCTTTTGTTCTTTTTGCTTATGAAATCTTCTCTCTAGTATATACAGCATACTTTCAACGTGCATCGTTCTTTATAATGCACAAAGGATTTTGATGCTGTGACTTAGAGTTCCACAATTTTAAATGTTGTACAGAGTGTTTCTGCCAGTGTTGTGGTTGGATCTCATGTATGGGTTGAGGATCCAGAGGTAGCTTGGCTAGACGGGGTCGTTGTCGAAATCAATGGGGAAGAGATCACTGTGGACTGCAACTCAGAGAAGACAGTAAGTTTTACACTAGTATACGCCTTAATTGGCTTACTATTATTTATCATTCAGTGTTCCTTTTCATTGGCTTTTAAGCTTTAATATTCTGTTTTATCTGTATTGTATTTAATCAACATGGATGGTGCCCGTGGAGAATAATTAAATGATAATTTGATTCTGTTTATTTGTTTCCCGCTACAAAAACTACTATTGTAGTCAATTTTTTTTATCTCAGAAGAAAAATTCTTGCCACAACAGGCAATATTATTAACAAGATTAGATGTGCTTATACTGAGTGAAGGTCTGTTTACTATGTTGTTTGTATAGAGATTTTTGGGAAAGCCTTTATGAGTTAAAATGGTGTCCATTTTTAGTGTTTGCAGCATGCTTGCTACCAAACTCTGGATTACATCTTCTTTTTTTCTGGTATCTGAATGTGTTTGAAAAATCTCCCTGAATTTCCTTTGTAGGTTACGGCCAATCTATCCAATGTGTATGCAAGAGATACGGATGCGCCTTCTTGTGGCGTGGATGATATGACAAAACTTTCTTATCTGCATGAACCAGGAGTATTGCAGAATTTACGAAGTCGATATGACATGAATGAAATATATGTAAGAACTTTAAGGACGATTCTTATGCATTTTTCTAATCAACTGTTTTTCTTTTTTTATCTTGATAATAATAATTTTCTGGCATTAATGTATTTTGGTTCATGCTAGTTATGCGGGGAACTGTAGAGTAGCGACTGTTTAAGCTGTGAATAATAATGAAAGGGTTGATGCCAGAAAATAATACAGAGAGTGTTATATAATGACTGTTTACTTAAAGGGAATTTTGTCTTAATATATTTTTTCTCTGTATGTTAATACACATTCTTGTTCCACATTAGAAGGGCTGTTTGGTTCACATGCTAGTTATGTGAGGATTATAATGAGAGATTGTTTATACATGGAATAATAATGAAGGAATTTTATGCGATGAATAATGATGTTGCAGTTGTATTCGGTGAATTATAATACATGACATATTATCTAGGGACTACTTACTTTAAGAATTTTTGTTTCAAGTACTTTTATGGACATGTTGCTAATTACGTGTTCTTATTCCTCTTTCAGTCTAGCATAAAATAATACATAAGTTCCATATAAACTCAGTGCAGATATTTTTTAATACTGTCAAGAAAATGTTATGCTAGTTATGTCGGGGATAATATAACAATCAAATGCTAATTAATTATGCATAGATTATTTTCTAATTCCACTGGCTTACACTGTATTTATTTTATGCAAGATTTTTTGTTGGGATGATATTTGCTAATCCTTTCAACCAAACAATTCCTTAAGTTTTTTTCTTTGTAATATTTTGAATAAACTGGTTAAGAAAGCTAAGATATGATTGGATGCATTCAGACTTACACTGGGAGTATCTTGATTGCCGTGAATCCCTTCAAGCGGTTACCCCATTTATATGCTAAAAGTGTGATGGAACAGTACAAAGGAATTGCACTTGGGGATCTGCCCCCTCATCCTTTTGCTATTGCTGATTCTTCTTACAGGCAAGATTCATTTTTTTCGAGTGGCTTTCAAATATCAAATTACTATATAATATTTAACATTGTTCTCTTTGAATGCAGGCAGATGATTCATGAGGGGATAAGCCAGTCAATTTTGGTAAGTGGAGAGAGTGGAGCGGGCAAGACAGAAAGCACAAAAATGCTTATGCAATATCTTGCGTATATGGGAGGACGAGCTGCAGCTGAGGGAAGGAGCGTGGAGCAGCAAGTCCTTGAGGTATGGTTAACTTTTGGTAAATTATCTCTGCTCGATTTTGTTTCAATTAATTTTGCTGTTGGAATTTTGAGATAGCCACTTTCTTGTCAAGACTGATTTTATAAAATCTGTTCAAAATAAATATGGATCAATCAACAATACCTCAAAACATTTCTGGATATATGTACATTTTTAACTTTTGCTTTCTTCAGTCAAATCCAGTTTTAGAAGCCTTCGGTAATGCTAAGACAGTCAGAAACAACAACTCAAGGTGAGGAGACCAGAAACTTAGATGCTTGTTCCTATTCATATTGCACATTCTGTTTAACTAATACTTTTGCTTCACCAACATGTATTTTGGCAGTCGTTTCGGTAAGTTTGTGGAGCTCCAGTTTGATAAAAGGGGGAGGATATCTGGTGCCGCCATCAAAACATATCTGCTGGAACGATCCCGTGTTTGTCAAGTTTCTGATCCTGAGAGAAATTATCACTGTTTCTATTTGCTTTGTGCTGCGCCACCTCAGGTAATATCACTGTGCCTTTATGTTTGCAAATGCCTTCTTCTAGTATTTGGGGATCACTTTACCTGTATTAGGATTTACATCATTCTTATTGCTTGCTCCTCTGGATGCAATTTGTCTATTTTCTAATTAAGCACCATTAATATGTTAACAAAGAAAAAGAAGATTTTTGTTTTTTTCATTTATTTATTTACTTCTTATTTTCGTTATTTTTGAAGAATTACAAAGTAAGCAACATGGATGCATCCTCTTGCAATAATAAAAAGTGAAGTTGTGTACAATAGACCTAGTGTGGTATGACCGCAGAAGCCGTAGCAATAGATGCTATGTTCTATTTTTCATTTTAAGGACTATTAAGACCAGAAAATATTCTTGTCTGAACATATTCTATAGCAATATGTCAGATCTTATTAAATAAATAGATGTGACTCCTCTTAAACCATATAAGCATCTTAATGAGCTATCACATAGTTCAACAGGTTACGATCATACAATGTTGTTCTAAGTTGGACCTACTTGGTTTCTTTCCTTCTCTTTTCTTGCAGGATGTTGAAAAATATAAAGTAGGGGACCCAAGGACATTTCATTATCTGAACCAATCAAATTTTTTTGAACTAGCTGGAGTGGATGAGTCAGAGGAATACCTGGCAACGAGGAAAGCCATGGATGTTGTAGGGATAAGTCACGACGAGCAGGTATTAGCATCACTGCATTCTTCGATACATGGGTTACTTCATGAGAGTCTCTAGTTTTAATATTCAACTGCAGGATGCTATTTTTAGAGTAGTGGCTGCAATTCTTCACTTGGGAAACATTGAATTTACAAAGGGAACAGAAACTGATGCTTCGGAACCTAAGGATGATAAGTCTCGGTTCCATCTAAAGATTGCAGCTGAACTATTCATGTAAGTGGTTTCTTCTATTTATAGTCTCCAGATACCATCGCGTTCCTTTTTTTTTTCCGAAGTAAATTTCATTTTGGTGAAATTTTGTTTAGGTGTGATGAGAAGTCCCTTGAGGACTCCATGTGCAAACGTGTCATGGTCACTCGTGATGAGACCATTACAAAGTCCCTTGATCCAGAAGCTGCAGCTCTCAGTAGAGATGCTCTAGCCAAGATAGTTTACTCAAGACTGTTTGATTGGTTAGTTGAGTTCAGGGTGATTAAGTTTTATTGCTTGTTTAGTTGTACCAAAGATATTTGACCCAAGATAAATATTGTATTATTGTTCAGGATAGTGAACAAGATCAATAACTCTATTGGCCAAGATCCCGACTCAACTCTCTCAATTGGTGTTCTAGATATCTATGGATTTGAGAGTTTCAAGACAAACAGGTGCTTAACCGGTATGCTTTTGTTTTCATCATTCACAGAGGTTAAGTTCTTGCAGAGTGCTGGATGAAAGTTCTGTTCTTCCATTTTGGATTTTTGGAATTGAATGTTCATTTTCCTCTCTGATCCAACTTAACCATAATATTTTTCTCTATCAACATCTGCCTCTTTTACTGGATTTATCTTGGATACGGTTTATTGTGCCTGCTATATTTATTGCTGCCTATACACACATTCTGATTCTTAAAGCACTTTAGGTGTTGAGTTCACATTTAGATGAATAGCCTTAAAAAATACTCGTGCTAGTTTATTCAATTTGCTTTTTGGTGCTCTTTCTTTGGTTATGATTATTGATTTCTTCTATGCAGTTTTGAGCAATTTTGCATTAATTTGACCAACGAAAAACTGCAGCAACATTTCAACCAGGTTTGTGTAGTCATTAATTTGATAGTCTCTCATAGCTGAGAAATGTTAATATAAATACTAAAACCTTTTATTGTTCCCTTTGCCAGCATGTTTTCAAGATGGAGCAAGAAGAGTATACCAAGGAGGAAATTGATTGGAGTTACATAGAGTTCATTGATAACCAAGATATTCTTGATCTTATAGAAAAGGTGATGTAGAAACATGAATATATATCACCATCTTTGACTTTTCTCGGAAAATGTAGAGCAAGATTTATTGGCAGAAAATGGGATAAGAGCATATACAAGTGTATACACATAAAGAGTTCTATACAAAGTAGATCCGTCTACCAATTATATTTAATCATCAATGCATGTCAAATTGTCTTATGCTGGTTACATTACTATTTGATTCACTTCTTTCCTCCACAGTTATTCTGGTAAAAAAGGAAAACAATATATGTGCTTTTATCATCATTTTTCTGTGATGTCATAGATTTTAAATTTTATTGATATGTTTTGGTTGCACTTGAGCCAAGGGTCTTTTGGAAACATCTCTCTACCTCCACGAGGTAGAGGTAAGGTCTGCGTACCCTCCCCAGACCCCACATAGTGGGATTTCACTGGGTATGTTTTTGTTGATGTATTGATATGTTTTGGTTCCATTTTGCCATGCTTATGTTCTGAATACTTTGTTTCTTTCAGAAACCTGGGGGGATTATTGCTCTTCTTGATGAGGCTTGGTATGCAGGCACTTCAATTCTTTAATTTACTCTAATTTTTCTTTCTCTTGGTATAATTGTCAAAATTAATCACAAAACTCATTGGCTGTGGTGTTTACTACTTATGTGGCTCTTCTGCCAGTATGTTCCCAAGATCAACACATGAGACCTTCGCTGAAAAGCTATATCAGACATTTAAAGATCATAAGCGGTTCAGCAAGCCAAAGTTGTCTCGGACGGATTTTACTGTTTGCCACTACGCTGGTGATGTAAGTACAGAAACTAGTTCTTCAAGATATATTTTACATCACAGAATGAGAGTTATGCAATTATTGCCTAGAATAGCAAGTGTCGCTCAAAGCTGTTTTGACTTCTTTCATGTCAGGTCACGTACCAAACTGAGTTCTTTTTGGATAAGAACAAGGATTATGTAGTTCCAGAGCACCAAGCAACACTTATTGCTTCAAAGTGCCCCTTTGTTTCTGGCTTGTTTCCACCTTTACCTGAAGATTCTTCTAAACAAACCAAGTTCTCCTCTATTGGTGCTCGATTTAAAGTATGTTTTCCTCTAGCCTTTGATCAACCTTTTTACATTATTGCTTCATGCCTCTGAAATATCTTACCCTGTACCTGATGTAGCAACAATTGCAATCATTGCTTGAGACTCTTAATGCCACAGAGCCTCATTATGTTCGTTGCGTGAAGCCAAATAATCTTTTGAAGCCAGAAATTTTTGAGAATCAAAATGTACTCCAGCAGCTACGTTGTGGGGTACTCTTGAACAACTCTGTCTATTACAAATTATACTGTCTCTGCAAAACTGGGTGCTTCACAATTAAATCTTTTCTAGGGAGTTCTGGAGGCTATTCGTATCAGTTGTGCTGGATTTCCTACTCGAAAACCATTTGATGAATTCTTAAGTCGGTTTAAGGTCCTTGCTCCTGAAGTTTTAAATGGAAGGTATTATTTGCATTAGAAATTAGCACAATTCAAAGAGTTTTCAAGGTTTCTATCCATTTCTTTCTTTGGTCTGTTAACATTTAGAAATTTTCTGCTCTCATGTTAAGTCTTCTCCTTGATAGAATTGACGAGGTTGCTGCTTGCGAAAAACTTTTAGAGAAATCTGGCCTCAAAGGTTATCAGGTACTGATTATCGTTCTTCTGGTAATGGTTAATCATAAGTAGAAAAATCATTAAGAATTATCTATTAAAGAGAGATTATGTTTATGTGCTGAATACTTCAGCCAGAAATCAAGAAACAATCAGTAAAATATCTCCCTATTCTTCTTTCCTTAAGGCAAGAAATTACAAATAAATTACCTACCTAAACTAATATAGAATCACTCTAATGTAGAAACAAAATAAAATCCGGATTCCTAGTTTAAGAACAGTTTCTTAGCCCATTCAGGATCTTTGAGATCCATCCCCAGAATTAGGACAACTCGAAATCGTGCTTATTCCTTCTGCTCTGAAAGTTCAGTGGCTTTTTTCTTTTTAATTGGAGTATTTGGTCATTTAGTTGCTGCGAAACCTGTAATCAAGGTTTCCTACTTTCTTGTTACATCAGATTTTTTTGTATTACATTGCTCAATTTTGGTATCATCTGTTGGTATGATTCTGACTTCTGTTTAAGTTTATAAAATTTTACTTGTGACGATCATTCTATCCATAATTGCAGGTTGGAAAAACAAAAGTGTTTCTTAGAGCTGGTCAAATGCCAGAATTAGACACTCGCCGAAATGAGGTCCTTGGCAGGTCAGCTATCATAATCCAGGGAAAAGTTCGCTCATACTACGCTCGAAAAAAGTTTTTGTTGTTACGAGCTTCAGCAATCCAAGTCCAAGCTGTTTGTAGGGGTATGAACCTGCTTGATTTCTATATTAGTTATATGACCACATGCCAATAAAAAGCTAGATTGGCAGTGAGTACATCCTGGGTCCTGCGCACTCCGTCTGTGACACTGGGATGGTTTCTTTTAAATTCAATAATGCCTCCAATGGTTTGCTTATGCAATAAAAAAATGTAATAACTATTTCATGATGCCTATGCAGGCCAGACTGAACGGGCTCTCTATGAGTGCATGAGGAGGGAAGCTGCCTGTCTGAGGATCCAAAAAGATGCACGCAAGTACATCGCAAGGAGATCTTATGGATTTCTGTGTGTTTCAGCTGTTTCCATTCAAGCAGGACTGCGGGGCATGGCTTCTCGAAATGAGCTTCAATTCAGAAAGCGAAAAAAAGCAGCTGTCTTTATCCAGGTAATAGAGGGACTTTGTACTGTCTTTTCTGAATTTTTACATACCATTTCAGTGCCAGATTTTTATCCTGATCTGGTTCAGCATTATGATAATTAGGATTCAAGTAACGAATCCATTTTACATGTTTTGACTGACACTTAGCTTTGCTGTAATTTTCTTACCTTGATTATAGAGTGATTGGCGGAGATGTGTGAAACGTCGGCATTATAGGAGGATGAAGAAAGCAGCAGTTGTGTTACAATGTTCCTGGAGAGCTAAATTGGCCCGTAAAGAACTACGGAAGCTAAGGATGGTGAGAACTTCTCTTTCTGTTGGCCTTTATTGTTCACAATTTTTTTTGTATGACATGCTAGTTTGTTATGCCCCTTGATCTGTGTGACTTGTATTTATCATTCATTCTCCAAGTATGAAGTTATGAAGAATAACAACTAGTTCTGAATCATTCAATGCGAAGCATGAATATGTCAAAGTTAAATAATTGTATATCCATGTCTTGTACTGTTATCTTGCAAAAAAACTCTCTTCAGTCATTTTCCTCCTTTAAACTGATTTAAGATTCTTTGACGAAATTCACGGATAGTACATGAGATTTCCCCATGTTGAACTTGCAAATCTATATCTGCCATTGTTGGATTCGTGTTTCACGGGTTGGAGTTCAAAACCTTGATAAATGCATTAAATGTCTTGATTTTCTTTTCTGATTCAGGCAGCTAAAGAAACTGGAGCTCTCCAAGATGCCAAAAGCAAGCTGGAAAAGGAAGTTGAAGAGCTGACACAGAGACTACAGGTGGAGAAGCGCATGAGGGTAAATAAATTTCTTTTAACTTTCAAGATTAGGTTCTAAAAGGTTCATTATCTATAATGTCGTCCCTTCCACTCAGTTTGACGAAAATGAGTTCATCTTATATTTGTTCAGGCCCGTCTTTTCTGCACATCACCGTGAGTTACAGGTCTTACACTTGTTAATTGAGACATATATCCAATAGTATTCCTAAACTTAAGGAATTGAAAATAGATTTGATTTACTGCAGCTTTAATCACTTAGGCCTATCAAAGGCAAAAACACTCCAGAAACTTCTGAGGAACTAATGGTTCACTCCCAGATTCTCACTCAGAAATCAATACTCCTTGAAATGATGCACCTGAAGGATCACTTTTCTGAAAAGAAGAAAGCTCGTAGCATTTAAGAATGTACAGAATATCTAATGCAAGTTAAGAACTTGGATGGGATATGCATTTCTACATGTATATATCAATTAACTTTGTTGAATGATTCTCATGCAAAACATTTTCTGAAGAGAATGTCAAATTTAGAAATGACTAGACAATGGTGAAGTACTTTTATTCTTTGAATGAATTAATTTCACAATGCAATAAACAAACATGGAAATGATAAAGAGATGCTAGTTTATTATGAGGAGAAATTGTTGACAGTTAGCGGAAAACTCGTATAATCCTATAGTAGGCGTTGCTAGTTGAAATGGTGTAAGTTGCTTAGTGTTTAATCATGATATGCAGGCTTCTGTTTGCGACCTAATGTTGAACTATGATGCATGATATTTCCAACATGATGAGCTACAATGTTTAAGCACAATGCTAGACTTTTCATTGTGCATCTTTTCCAGTACCCCATTATATATATATGGCATAATTCTGTTCTCCTCTATAGCTAACAATGATCTATAACCTTTTTCCGAAAATGCTTCAGTTTTTATTTTTTATATGTTTAGGACTCTGAAATTCTGCAAACATTTGTTTGTTGAAACAAAAAAAGTGAACTGGTGATCGCCTATCTTAGTGCTCAACTTCTGGATCAAAAGAAAGCATATACTTGTTTCTGCTTATGATGCATACATGATTGAATTGTTGATGAAAATTAATTTCACTAGGAAGTTGTTATTGTTGGACTTTGGAGTTGGACCAAGGTAAAACAAGAATTGGAAAAATTAACAGAAAATGTAATGTGATTCTATTTCATAGTAGCAACTTCTTTCTGTACCACTAACTGACAAAAAACTATATTATATAGGACAAACTTGAGGAAGCTAAAAGCCAGGAAACAATGAAATTACAGTCTGCATTGGAAGAGATGAGGCTTCAGCTTCAAGAAACTAAAGAGCTGCTCAAGAAGGAATGTGAAGCTGGCACAAAGGTCGTGGATCAAGGGTCCGTTATACAAGAGGCCAAGGTTATAGATCAGGGGGTGGTCACAGAGGAACGTGCGGCTTCCACAAAGATCGTGGAACAGGGATCTGTTGTAAAAGAGGTCCACGTTATAGATCAGGTGCAGGTCAACAAGCTTACAGCTGAAACTGAGAAGCTTAAGGTTAGAATGTGAGATTTAACTTTGTTGTATTACTTAATGGATTTTGGATACTTCATTTGAAGTTCAAAAAGTACATGAAGTAATCCTGACAGGGAAAGTTTTTCTGTTGTTTCAAATTTGTTCTTTTATCCTCTGTTTTCTCACTCAAGATTATATCCATTACAGCTTCTGATGCATAATTTTCATAGTTCAGTTGTCGAACTGGCTTTTAATATCTTGTCAAATTCGTCGCAGGTTCTTGTTAACTCATTGGAAAAGGAAATTGACGAAAAAGAGAAAAAATATGAGGAGACAGTCAGAGTAAGTAGTGAGCGACTGAAGCAAGTTCTGGAGGCCGAGTCTAAGATAAGTCAGTTGAAGGATGCCATGCAAAGGTAATGAAATTTTAGTTATGTCAGTTTCTTTGTTTGAAACAGTCTTTCCTTACTTGTTCTACCTTTATATGGTTTAGTATTAATCTGGGATTATCAATCATAGTTTCTCTCAAGCAGAAACTCAATTATGACATCGTCCTTCATTCCGCATAGTTGAATGGTCCAACAATAACAACTACGCCTCAGTGCCAAATAAGTTGGGGAGTTGAATGGTCTAAGTTTAATATTTTTAATTCATGATATACCTACTAAAAGTAACTGCATACACCTCCTAGCAGATTCGTGGTTCAATTGTTTCAATCAACCTTAGCTTCCTCTGAATTGAATCTAATATGTAGTTGACCCAAAATTGCATTTTGATCTCCGCTGAATCCAGATCCTCTCATAACTTTTGCAATTGTTGGTATTTTGTTGTCTATACAGTTCTAAGTTAGTTTGAATTTCGCACCAATTTAGATCCTTATTTTCCCATCTTTTTCATTTGATACTGATTGAGAGAACCACAGTTCGAAAGAGCTGCTAATGAAGGATCCTGAGGCTGCCACAAAGTTGTTGGAAGAAGTAGAGTTCCAGGTTGCAGATCAGGACGTATCGGGCAAGATTACCGCTGAAAATGAGCAGCTCAAGGTGAAGATGTTAGATTTACATTGTGATGTACTACTTAATAGATGCTCTTCTTGAATTTCAATAATTACCAGAAATTGTGGTTGGGACCAGTTTTCTTGCTGCTTCTAATTTTCTTATCTTGTTCACTTTTTTCTTTCATAGGATTATAAATCCAGGATTGCAGTCTCAATGTGTGATTATCATAATTCAGTCATTGAACTAGCTTTTAACATGCTTATTATATATGTTGCAGGTTCTTGTTAGTTCATTGGAAAAGAAAATTGATGAAACAGAGAAAAAATATGAGGAAACAAGCAAAATAAGTGAGGAGCGATTGAAGCAAGCTCTGGATGCGGAGGCTAAGATAATTGAGTTGAAGCTTAACATGCAAAGGTTGAAAAGTTTTACATATATGGCTTGGTTTCTTCAACAGCTCTGGCCTCTTATCTTATTTGTTCTTTTCAAAATATGGTTTTGTATGTCATTTAAATATGGTAGCTGTTAGTCTTAAGCTGGAACTGAATCAGTATTTTATCGTCGTACCCATACCTATGTCACAACATGTGGATCAAGCTTGAAAAATGCTTGTTTTATCAATCAGCTGTTAAGTTCAAATTGGTAACTACAAACATTAACGAAGAACCAAATCATAGATTGCCTATGATTTGCATTGAATATGACAGCTGGTTTACTTGGGGTTCATGAATATCAACAGCCAGTGTTCTTGAGAGGTTTTTTAGCTTTTGTAAAAAAATTTGAACTTTTTGGGTAAAAATTCAAATTGTAGTTTAACCTAGTCAAATCTGTTCGACTAAAGCAGATGACGGATCCATGTATATTGCTTCTGTGTGTTCTCCAATATTTCTTTTATAGCTTCTCTTCTTCTTAGAGCAAAATTTCAACATAATCCATCATATTTGTACAAGTTAAATTACAGGATTCTTTATCATGTGAAATAAGTTAGTTTGAATATCTTTTTTAACTTAACATTTGTATCTCAGGCTTGAAGAGAAACTTTCCGATATAGAAGACCAGCAGATTCTTCGACAGCAAGCGTTAAATTTACCAACTGGAAGAACTTCAAGTCGTTTTGCAGTAAAAACTCTGCCTCTGATGCCATAGAAATGGCAATCTTTTTTTCATAGCTTTCTTGTGCATTTCCTCGCTTCTTTTTTTTTAACTTTTTTCTGTTTTCCTCCTGCAGACTTCTGAAAACGGTCATCATGTAAGTGAAGGATTCACCTATTTAGTGCTTTTTTATATACTTCATCTGTCCCAATGTATGATACTCTTGTCATTTTAGTACATCCCAAAACGTTTGACACCATTCCATTTCTGAACAACTTTCACTACTTTTAAGAATTCAAATTCATTTAAGTGTTCAAGTTTTAAATATTGAGATGATGTTTTCTCTATCAAACTAACATTTTAAATGATACTCTAATGTTTTCTTACACTATCACTAGTATGACATATAAGTTAAATTAACATCTTAAATACTGTGTGCACTCGAATACAATCATATAAACTGGGATGAAGGGAGTAACAGTCATGTTGGTGCTTTGCAATAATGTCTGTTCTGACATGATGACTGTTTTCAGGAACCACTGGCTGCAGTACCATCAAGAAGGTTTGGTACAGATTCAATGAGGAGATCCAATGCGGGAGCAACAAAATGGTTTGGTACAGAGTCTATGAGGAGATCCATGGCTGATAGGCAGCGGGTATGTACCCAGGAAGTGATCAAATATTTTTCAATCAGATTTCTTTTTCTGTTTGCCATCTTTCTCCGATTTAGTACTTTTTGGGAATATATGGAACAAGATATCCAAAAACTGGAGTTCCTAAAACATGCTATGCCATACAAACATTTATTTTAAAGGCTTGTGGTTTTGAACTCTATTGTATGAGTGAGATTCACAGATACCGAGTTGATGGCTTAGTCAAAATCTTTCCCGAAGGGAAAACCAGGATTAAACATTATCTTTGATTTAATGAGCAGTGGGGAAAAGATAAGGCTGATTGAATTTCTTTTCTCTGATGTCGCTAAGAGGCTGATACAGCTGAACTTTTTCCTTTTCTGGTGGGGGATGGGCGTTCAAACCCTTCCAATTTTATATTTCTTCTTCCTTATCTTCACCCTCATTCCTGTATTATACCTTGTACTTCCTTGTTCACTGTCTATTTCTTTATAATCTATACATAATGGCAGCTAAAGAAATGAACAAATAAAGAGTGCTGACACACTCCAAACTTCTCTTGATGCATCTTGAAAACTACCTTCCTTAGCTTCTTTTTTTTCTCAGAAGTTATGTTATACCAATAAAAAAGAGAAAATCTACTGCAGAAGATAGTATCGGAAGGACATAGCTGCATATGTTTATCGATGGAGTTCCCTTTTAGTCCTAAACCCTGGGCAGAATGCTTTTTAATTACTTTTTTGATACCGAGAAATCCAGCTGTAGCCAACCTTTAGGACTAGCCGCTACCTTGGAAACTCAGGGATAATAGGACTTCCCCTCTACCCTTATCAACTTGAATATTAGGCTTAGTTATCTTGGCGTCAGGCCTGAACTTGTGACCCATGCCTCAAATCGCTGTACCTTTTCCAAGTGAGCTAATCCTTGGGGACTGAGTCAAATGATTTTATGTGTGTATGCAATGCTTAAAGATGTAGTCATGCATATACTGTTCTGCATGAGTACAAAAAACATTGAGTTGTTTTTCTAATTTCGTGTTACTAGTTTTTGAGAAGTTTTATTCACAGCGGCATAATACATCAGCACAGTAAATATTCCTCCACTTTATTGTGTATGAATGTGGTGATTCTGTGGCTACTAATTCTAATATCTTCTTTAACATTATGTTGCAGGAGAGTGTGGATATTCTTATCAAATGTGTCAGTCAAGATCTAGGGTTCAGTGAAGGGAAACCAGTGGCAGCATTTACCATATACAAATGCCTACTTAATTGGAATTCCTTTGAAGCAGAAAAAACTAACGTGTTTGATCGTCTTATTCAGATGATTGGTTCTGCGATAGAGGTAACTTTCAATATCATGTCGAAATCAGCGATCATGTTGTATTGTTCGTAGGAGTTCATGAGTCATAACATAAGTGTAATACACATACTAGCCTGTATTTTACTGCTATGTCAAAAATGCTGTCTCTCTAACTCAATGACAAACACACATACTCATTTTATATCAATTTCAGGATGAGACAAACAATAATCACATGGCTTATTGGCTGTCCAACAGTGCAACTTTGTTGTTTTTACTTCAGCATACACTGAAAACTACTGATTCAGCTCCAAGTAGACCGCCCCAACCAACATCATTTTTTGGTAGAATGGCACAGGTACTTGATTCTTTCTTTCATTTCTATTATTAAATGTGCTCCTAAAGCTATTGAATTGAAGTTTCTGTTGGCTATACATTTTGCAGTATTACTTTGTGTATTTGAAAGCACTTCTATAGAAAGTTTCTGCAGCTATTATTTGAGTTCCCTGTTACTTAACAAAATTGAACATGTCTCTGATGCTACTATTGACGTTGAAGATCTGAGGTGGAAAATAAAATAGAGAGAAATAACTGTATTGATATGTGTCATAAACTGTTTCATAAGTAGAAGAAAACTAGGAACACAATATACAAAATACGTTGGTGCATTTATTGGACTGCTAACTTATGTATTAAGTTGGAACAGTCCTTGACGACCGAACACGCCCATCAAACTCATAATGGTGAACTCACTTGAGGTTGAAAAGTAATAGTGTAAGATCCTTGTCTGTCTAGTGTGTGATGAAAGGCTGAAGCATGCTCTTAGTAGTTGTTAAAGATAGATTGCGGAACAAGCAGAGATTGGAACATAGTTCCTTTACGTATATTTTGGATGATTCGAATTGAAAACAAATATCAATGTTTTGTGGGAACAAAGCATACTTCATAAGTGCTATATCTTCAAAATAAAAAAGAAACTGATGCAAAGGAAGAGGAGGAAGTGAAGCTGGAGCAGATGGAAACTACAATAATAACATACCCAGTGTAATCCCACAAGTGGGGTCTGGGGAGAGTAGGATGTACTCAGACCTTACCCCTACCTTTTTGAGGTAGAGAGGTTGTTTCCGATTGACCGTCGGCGTAGAAGAATTGCAAGAATTATATAACAACAAAATAGCAACACCAAAGCAGTTGAAAATATAATGGTAGCAAAAAGAGATTCACATAATATTAAAGAAGCATATAAATCAAATAAGATGACAGAATGAAACATATGGCTAACAGATCGAGATACAAATCAGTCCAAATCATTCACCATACAAGAAAGATAAACTATGGAGTAGTGTCCCAAGACCTTTATATAAATCCCCTTGGAAGTCCTTACATAACCTATGCGAGACAACAAACAAATCAACATCCTTTGCACATTTGACCCAATACTTGGAGTTCGGTGATCTGTACTACTGACTTACCAATGGCAAATAGGCTTGTCGAAGGTTGACTCTGATAGCATGTCAAAGAAGATGAGCTTCCAACCTAAAACATCAAGGCCATGAGTGGAGTAGTCCAAGACCCTTATAAACCTTTGAGAGCCCTTACAGAACCGATGTCAGACAATCAAAAGATTTCAGAAGGCGGAGTTGATAGAAGTTAGGAGGGATAATTTTCTATAGTTCATGAACTAATTGTATATATATTCTGTGCGCTGATCTGAAAATGGTACCATGCTTAATATCTGTGATGAAGAGGAAGTGAATTAGATGTAACACCGCACCAGTAGGCGGAAATAATTTTCAAATTCTTATACAGATTGAATTGGATCAAATAGAGTGATGAAGATCTGAATGACGGGAAGGAATAAGGAGAACTAGCCATATTGATTCTAACTTTATTAATATGATATACAATATACACTTATATATAGGTGTGATGCACTATGTAAGATACAACCCTGCATTTATTTCACCATTGATTTACTTTTTAGGTGGCCTCCTGTGTCCTAACTTTCTAGTAGTTTGTCTACTCTTATCCTGCGAATTTCCAAGACAGACCATGTAACTGTTACTTGTTTACAGCTGCATTGGTTGGACATTAGTAAATCTCTCTGTATAAAACATACTAGTAGCCTAGAATGAGGTATATGCAGGTTATTTAAAACAGAATTCCAACACATTTCTTCAGAAAATTTGTTGATTAAATGATTGTACTTCTTTTCTAGAGTTTCCGGTCTTCATCTGTCAACCTTGCAATTGGTGGTCTCGACACTGTACGTCAGGTTGAGGCAAAGCAGCCAGCTTTACTTTTTAAGCTACAGCTCAGTGCTTATGTCGAAAAGATTTATGGAATTGTTCGAGATAACTGGAAAAGGGACCTGTCTTCACTGCTGACTTCATGTATCCAGGTAAATCACTATGTTTTCTAGAAGTTCTATGACGATGTTTTATATATATGTGTGTTGTGTACATATATGTATGTATTCTGAACAATATGAATAATATCATTTGATGCTTGTTAATAAAAGAATATCTCTCAAGTAAGTCCTCTTCTCAAATAGCACTTCTCCCTAGCTCACAAGGACTCACTGCACCATATTCACTGTTGCTTTGATTAGGATTCTGGTTTATCTTGATTTCATGGCCCTTTCAAAAAAATTCTGTTGGATCTCAAAATTGTGATAAGCTGTTGTGCTTGTAACTTAATTGTATTTTGACTCAAAACTTCTTCGGGTTATGGTCTTTGTACTTCATATATTCAAACTTCTAATTATACTTGCACTTCCCATCTTAATTAGGCATCTCAAGCATCAAAAGGTGGATCCCTGCAATCACCACGGAAGTCCGTTGATGGTTCTTCTCCACCCACTCCCTGGGATGGCGTAATTGAGAGCCTAAATGGGCTTCTCAGTACACTGAAAGAAAATTGTGTAAGTTTCATTGTAGGAAACAGTGTGATGTGCTAATATTACTAAAACTGATGAGTGGACTTGTGAATATTTTCAGGTTCATCCAGTTTTCGTCCAGAGAATTCTAAACCAGATATTCTCTTACATAAATGTTCAGCTGTTCAATAGGTACATTCTTTTTGTATCTCATAGTAGGAAGATTAGAAAGAAAGTCATACATACTCCACTTACCATTCTATTTAATCATCATTGCAGCCTTCTCCTTCAAAGAGAGTGTTGTACATTCAGCAGCGGGGAGTATGTGAAAGCTGGATTGCAAGAAATAGAACTTTGGTGCGGCAATATGAAAGAAGAGGTACTGTATCATTAGTACTGTAAGGGTACATTGTTGGTAGATTAATATATATGAACTGTATTTACATATAATTTATCTTTTCCTTTCGCAGTACGTTGGTTCTTCTTTGGATGAATTAAAGCATGCAAGGCAGGCAGTAGGATTTTTGGTATGTTTCTCCTCTTTGAATGAACAAAATAATCAATCAAGATGAACCTTTTTTTTTTTTTTTTGAAAAATGTCGCTCTGCTTCATAGCCTAATAATGCTCGTCTTACATTTAAGTATGATTTTACGGGAACTCTTTTCTGTTACTTGCAAGTGACACCACATATATGGATATTTAACTCCCATTTTGAGATTATTTATCACCAAACCCCTTCCATATATTTTTCCCTATCTAAATAGCTCCTTTACAGGTTATTAATCAGAAGTCAAGACTTACATCTGAAGATCTAACAACTGATCTCTGTCCCGTAAGTTCATCTTCATAGTCTTCTTAGTTGTACTTACTTTAGAGATTTCAAATATTGATAATACATGGCGGTTCCAGGCTGCCACTTCTGGAAGTCATGTTCCTTTGTTAGTTATTTGAGTGCTAAAACAAAGAATCCTATTGGAGAATTTTATGAAGTGTATATAGATCGACAGGGACTTAACCGAATTATGTATGGTGTTAAAATATTGAAGTTAATTTTCATGCTACGATACGAGTTCCTTGACATTTCTGTTGTCACATTTGTGCATCTGTCACTGAGTGTCTTTTTTCTGTTGGGATCATCTTTTCAGATTCTGAGTAGTCAACAGTTGTATCGGATATGTACACTTTACTGGGACGAAGATTTTAATACTCAAGGTGTATCCCCAGAGGTAAGTCCTCCTTTCTTGATTTATTTTATTTCACTCAATGTCTTCTATTGATTATGTATATAAGGAATGCTCCTTCGAGACGATCTGTTAGTCGACTAATGTATATCAATATAAGATATTGGTTTGCATCCTCCAACTGTTTGTCTTTCTGATTATTTTCTTCTTTCGGGGACGCTAAACCTTAGCTTTAACGATTCCCTCTCTCTCACTCAATGGCAAATTTTAACTGAACTTTTCTGCATTCGGATCCTAAACCATACTGCTCGAAACAGGTCATTTCCAGTTTTAAGGATCAAGAAAAAGAAGACGCAAAGGATGCAGATAATGCAGATAACAACTTTATATTGGATGATGATTCCAGGTACTTCATTAATCTCATTTGCTATCAAAATCTATGTTGCTCGGACTCTTCAAAAATACCGACAGGTGCATGTTGTATCCTCCAAAAGTAGTGCATTTTTTGAGAGTCCGAGCAACATAGGTCAAAATGACAATAGATCCTGTTCTATCATTCATCTATTTGCTACCAATGCAGCATTCCAATCTCTGTTGAGGAGATTAACAGTTCCCTCAAGGACGTTGATTTTACCGGTGTAAAACCTGCAAATGAACTGCTTGAAAATGCAGCCTTCCAATTTTTACGCGAATAAGGCTGAGTTTTCTCTAGCATGAAATGCATGTTTTGTTGGAAAGACGTTGTCCATGTCTCCACGCCATGAATACCAACTATTGTACATCCATCAACCTATTCATTTTCCTTCCAGACGCGTCTGTTCGTTATACTGTAACATCCAATGCCCCTTGTAAAGTTGCTCAAATGTAGTCTTCTTGTAAAATTGTAGGTCTAGTTTTAGATAGGAGAAAAGGGGGGTAAAAGTGAGCAAAATTTTCCAACTTAGAGCTTGTTCCATTTAGTCCTTTGTCATTCATTTTAGAGTTGTCATTAGCTAGATTTTTTGTAAAAGGACTAATTGGAGTACAATATTATTGTAAAGAGTAAAAATGGCCAATTCAGTGTCCCCTGAGCATAAAGGTGTCCCTTTTCTCCCTCTCTCTTTTCATTCAAAATTATCATTTGATTGATACACGAGTCCCAGACTCAACTTGTGGAATTACACTGAGTATATTGTTGTTAGTACACGAGTACGCGATTTAAGTGGCAATTTACTATTCCCTCCTTTCCATTGTATTAGTTGCAACACTAACCAGTATTGAGTGATCTTCTTGAAAGTTATTTTTTTTTTGTATATGGACACCTAATAGAGGCTATATAGTAAAGCTTCTATATGAAATTCTTTTTACCCCCAAAAGTGGGAGACCTGCGACAGAGGCGTATCGAGGGTTTCGAAATGATGAATGCACTATTATGAGAAGGTGGATCTAATCGATTTGATATTGGGTTCTGATCATTGAAAACAATTGAAAATTTAAAATTATAGGTCCAAAATTGAAAAGCTTAATTAATTAAAACGCTAAAAGTACTATCAATTACCACTTAGAGAGGTATGCCCAATTTCAGAAAGAAAAATAAAACAAGATAGATATAAAATTCAAATTTCTAACCTCACTAAGAGGTGCATCCAATCATCGTTGCACTATATGTAATATGATATATTTCGAGTGTGAGTTCACATATCTATATTTATCAAAAAATTAAAAATATAACAATGTTATAGATAATTTGGGGAGGAGAGAATGGGTTCGCGTGAACTCGATGACCCCCTCCTGCATACGCCTCTGTTGATATATACAATTTGGCCAAATATAGTCGAAATATACAAAATCTATACATTGATAATGTATATTATATATATAAAATATTTATATATACACATTGTATACATTTTTTCTGGCTATTTTGTAAATTAGATCGCCTAAAGACATTGAACTGTAATTATTATCTCATTAAAAAGCTCAAAGAAATGGGCTTACATTTGAGAAGACTACTTGGGATTGGGCTCAGTGAATGAGATTGGGCTTAATGTATTGGGCTTCATTTCTGTTGCTATTGGATTGAGCACAATCCAAACATAAGCCCAATAAAACAACACCTCATTTGTGTTTGGTAAGATATTACACGCAACGACGACGTTAAAAATGGATAGTCTTGAACTTTTGACCCACACTTTTTCCTATGAGCAAACCTTCAAGATCGAAAGTCAAAAGTTTAGACATTGACATAACGCAGACAAGGTTAAAAAATTCAAGACCGCTCATTTCATTGTCATTACTTGTGAATGTTCCGTTCTTTGTTTATTTGTATCAGAAAATATTTCGATTCAAATAATTTCGTTGTCGGAAATGGGACATGCCTAAACTCTCATAAAATACAATGATTTTTTTTTTTCAATTCTCTAAACTTATCTAGAATTTCAGGGAGAAAGTCGAAACACAATAAAATCAATAGACCCGCTATGTATATCTAAACACCTATTGAGAATATTCTTTAATAAATCATCATTTGGTATGATTAATGCATGATCACCATTTATGAATTAATTATCATAATATTAATTAACACGGTACTTAACTTAATTTTTTTTATGATTTTGTTGTGTATTTATGTGGTCCTAAAATGGCTTGGGATTTCATTATGAGATTTGTTTGTCTAATAATCATGAATATGAATATTTAATATAATTTTTCATTATATAACTTTCAATAATTCCCAAGTGAGCATGTCAATTATACATGATTAACTTCTTCAAACTTGTAATATATATCTCAAAATTCAATAAAAATCTAATTATAAAGCATGGATGGTGAATACAAAAATCTATTAGAAATTCAACCGTTTATACAATAACAATATATCCAGTATAATTCTGCAAATGAGATCTAATAACCGTAGAATGTATGCATATTTTATCCCCGCGACCTATTTTACGAAGATAAAATGACTGTTTCAGAAAGACCCTCCGCTCAAATTCGATGATCACATCACATTAAAAAAATCAAAATAAATTAATTCCAAATGGGATAATTTGTCACAATTATTAATCTTAATTAATTTTACTTTAGCTTCAAATGCCATGTTAAATTTTGTTAAGAAATCCATTGACTAATTAATTTAATTTTAGTAATGATCTAAAAGATTAACTATTCTTAGGGTCATGTGTAATCACATGAATTTCCATGTTTTCTAATTGATTCCTTTAATATCTTTAATTAATTTGACTTATCACATGATATAAATATATCAAATATTTTAATGGGTTTTCAGTTATTACAGTTATGGAGTTAGTTGCATTAAAATTATATAATTTTATAGTACAATCACACAACTGAATACTATTATTATAAGAAATTTTTTATTAACTTTTTTTTTTCTTAATAGCAGTTTTGGTCCTTCAATTATTAATAAATTCTAATTTTGATCCTTGTTATATTTGACTAAACACGTTTGATATTTAACTAATCGATATGTGTCTTTGATTCCTTTGAATATTCATAAATATACCATAAATATTAGCCGTTTCACTAATTAATTAATTATCAGTGTGTTATGTTAAGCTTGTATTGTTACTCTATATTTAACGAAAATAGTATTCTTTATTACCGAATAGGACTAAAACATACATCTCGATTTATTGATGGTTAAATCTAACTGAACACATTTAACCTTCAATAATTGAAATGTGCAATTTTTTTTATCACGTTGCTTGTGAATATTCACAAATAATTCATCGTTATTATTAGTCGTTCCACCATTTAATTATTTATGTGCTATGTTAAAACTTTTACTCTTATTAGTCCATACTTCTTACATACACAGGCTAAAAAATACATTTTGATTAATTAAAGGTTATAACATATGCTTCGTCAGATATCTCAAGAATCGAAATCAAAATATATCGATAATTTGAGGACACAAAATTATATTATGCCCACTTATTATTTATTTATTTATTGTGGGACAAAATGTTCTTGGGAAATTAAATTGAATCTAACTTGAGAGTTTATTTAGGTTCTTTGGATTGAGTCATATTATTGATTAATTATTTTATTAAAAGGATCTGTGAAAACTTTGTCCTTTGAACATGAAATCTAGAAATGGCTTCACAACAAAGTTAAAAAATCTAACATCTTAATTCAATGAACTATTAAGAGATTTAAGACATTATGAGACCAAAAATATAAAAAGTACTTTTCCCAAGAAAGGAAAAAAATGATTGAAGAACAAGTTATTACAATATGGTCTTGTTTACTAGCATTTATGACAAAATTGTATTTAATGGACTATGTAATTTGTGAGAAAAAAGGGGAAAAAAAAGTGAATTTATTTGGATTTATTAGGTAAAAATTTGTATGATGGTCGTAATCGATATGTTTCAAGAAAGTTATGATTTTGATTCTACTATCATAAAGTATCAAAAAATTGTTCATATAGTACATGAACGTTCACATTTTTTTTTTTCACTTTCATTTCTAAATTTAGCTAAACTATAGTTTGAACCTGACATGTTTAGAAATGGATAGTTATTTGTTTTAACTAGTCAAGTTTGGTGTAAATGCATTAAGCAAAAGACGTAAGATCTCTCCTAATTTAGAATTGTTACGATGTAACTGTCTAGCTTACAAGTGATATTGTCTATTCTGGATTGTTACGAATGGTATAAGAGTCAATTTTATGTCGATTTTGTCGATATAGAGTTCAACTGAGTGAGAACTACTTTAAAATTACTCTTGTTATTGTCCAGCTTGTAAATAACATTATCCGTTTTAAATCGTTACGAAAGATATTAGAGGCAATAACTTATTTTGAATAATGGCAAACGTGGTATATCTCAAACTTACGTTTTTGATCGTCAATTTCAAATAATGTACCTAGATTTTAATTACTCTTTTATTAAATAATAAATTCATCCTAATTAGCCTTTATAGGTGTCATCTGTCAACCATGAAAATTTAGTATTTACACAGATTATATAAATACATGACATATTTTTTCATATACACATATATATATATATCACTAAATCATAGTTATTTAACATGTGTGTCACTATGATAAAAATAACTTTTAGCAGCAATAAATATTAATATTAATGTAAGAGTGTTATAGTCTTTATCGGCATTAGTTAAGTGTCATTAGAATCAATGTCGATAAATATTTTAAGAATATATACAAAGAGTACTACTAAATACTAATTACCGCTAAAAATACATATTTAACATCAATTAAGAATTAATTCCACCTAATTTTTTTAATATAGTGTGTGCGTCTTAACATTTAATAAACTTAAATTATGATAAATTAGTATGATTTGATATAGACGTCAAATACATGTAAATTTTATCATAAATTACGATTAAAAGATCGTTTAGTCGAATATTATAAGAAACTTTTCTGATAGCAAATATTTTATTCTTTATAAGTAGTTTTTTTTCGATGCAAATTCAATTTAATCAGAACGGTGACATTATATAACGTACGGATGCTTATTTAAAGAAAAACAATAGCGAGAAAAAAAACTAAGACATTAATCTAATATGTATAGTATTTAAACACAAGTTGCGCCTGAAGTCATTAAGCCGATATTATTTTCTAAGTAATGTTCTTATCTTTTCATTATTCATCAAAACAACATAAGATGTACACACAAAGGAAACATCAAAATTGAGGACAACATGAAGATCTTAAGGGAAGTTGGTAAAAACAAGAAAAGATTTTTGAGTATTCCCTAGATAATTGCTTAACATAATTATTGATAGAGTTTATAGACATTAATTTGACTTAATAGAAAAACAAGTCTTCATTCATTCAAATTCTATATCAATTTGACCTCATTAACTGAATCTAATTATTGGAAAAACTGCCTCAATTGAATGTGCAAAGAATGATTCATAACTAATATTAATTAATTAATTAAGTGCTCTCACACATGCACTTCTTTTGAATTATTGAGGTCCGATTAAATCTGAATTCACGCATTATAACATGTTCATTTCTGAGAGATAATACTCTCAACATGGGTTTTTTTTCGTGTCCAAAATCTCAAACCTAAAACTTTTGTGAGTAAAAATACGTTAAATCATTCCACCACGATCCAGATTAGCTAGACATGCACTTAATTAATTCCATGGTCAATGCCAATCATAAGTGTATCAAGTTTTAATTTATTGTTTTGAATTAGTGAGGTTCAATTAAATCTGAATTCACGCATTATAACATGTTTATTTCTGAGAGATAATACTTTCAAAATGATCTTTTTTCGTGTCCGAAATCTCAAATCTAAAACCTTTATGAGTAAAAATACGTTAAATCATTCCACCACGATCCAGATTAGTTAGACATGCACTTAATCAGTTCCATGGTCAATGCCAATCATAAGTGTATCAAGTTTTAATTTATTGTCTTTTTTTTTTCCCTCCCTTTCTTGTGTCTTTTGACCATGGCTTCTATAATTAGAACATGACAAATGATTTAGGTACCAACTTGTGTTTGTTAATTCTCAAATCACATGATTAATTAATATAAGAATAGATTAAGCCTATTTAATATGTTAAATCCAATTTACTTAATTTTTTTTTTATAAAAAATAAATTAATGTTGGGTAGGGCTACACCATGGAAAAAAGGAAATGATTATTGGTATTTGTGCATAAACATATGAATATAAAAAGTGGTAGAGAATCTGATGCATGTTCTAAAGCTACTTATAAGCATGTAATTAAACAATAAATATATATTAATTAGATCAAAAGCGTATTCAGAATTTAAAGTTTATAGGATTTAAATTTAGAATTCTATCACGACTCATTTGCTCCTATAATTTAGTGGTTTTGAATTCAATTATTTGTATTTATTTAATGTACTTTAACACGTAAAGGAAGCGAACCAAATTAAATTATTAAATTCATCGAAACATGTATATATCTCACTTTCTAAAATTTGTGCTTGTTTAGGTTTAGTTATAAGTTAAAATCAAATCAATTGTTTTATTGGTTTCCTTTGTCTTAAGAATCTTGATCAATTGCCTCAAAACAAACATCGATCGATCTCAATAATTCATAAATTAAATATTCAGAGGTGAATTCTGGATATTAACTTTATTCGGAATGTATTGTATTATAGCAAGCTTATGGCATATATTGATGTCTAGTTTGGCCATGTGAACTTGTGTCATGTCTCGTAAATCTCTTTCTGCTTACATTCCAATATGAAATTTGCCTAATTAAATGTCTTTACCCCTATTTTTTCCTAATTTACTGATATAAATAAATGATTTTCGATAATCGTTGATTTTATACGATCAAATTTTTATTATTTAGTGACATAATATACTCCACGCTAACTTATTTTCTCCATTTTTGTGTAATATTACGAGATATTAGAAATGTTATTGAACCTTCCTATATATGACTCTTTTGTCAGTACTTTTTAAAATTCAATTATTAGTAATATCTACTATAGAGTTGACTTTTTTTTTTCTATTGAATAATTAAGGGGTCAAAGTGCTTTAATTTTGACTCTACGTGGAAACATCATAAAACAAAATTTTACTAATTAAGTAGTATTAAAAATTGATCAACGCGTTTGCTTCTTTATATCAAGCAAAAATTAATAAAATGTTGCCTAAAACAGAAAGTAGGATTTATAAGATCTTTTACTATTTTATATAATTTATAAAAGTGGTTAAATACATTAAATAAATGAAATTATCTTTACATTGATTGAATTAAAGAAGCAATGTGAATAGAAGTTTTATGAACATTCTATGTACTTTCTAATTTTGAAAAGTTGCAATATTTAGGCATAGGAAAAATTCCATTTCTAGGGGACGGTGGCACTTTGTTTTTATGGTGTTCGAGTATTTTTTTCACGTATTTTGATTAATTTTTATGTATTAATTTAGTATTTAAATTTTTATTATTTTGTTTTTTGTTCGATGATTGAAATTCGATTTATTTTGATTCGTGTTAAGAAATCCTACTTTGAAGGTAATATGGTCATATCTAAGTCGACTTCATACTCAGGACATCTTGGAGCCTATTAATTTGCATTATCGCGCCAAGAAGTCCCACTTTAGGAGAAATAGTCGGTTTCAAAAGTAACTTCATAATCATGTCATTTTAGAGTCTGATTAATCTAGATTTATACCAAAAAATCTAACTTTTGAGGATAGTTCTTTATCAAAAATAATTTCATACTTAATACGTAAATTTAAAATCTTTACTTAAAAATAAAAGAATATTTATCATTACATCCATCGTAACGTGTGATGTTTACGTTACTTATCATATTAATTGGATCCTTGCCATCCAAGTTTTCTTCAAAAGATATGATAAGTCAAAAATAAGTAAAAGTTGCAAATATAATGCTTGTCAGAGGGTTGAATTCACTAAGGGAAGGCTTTATCTTATTTAATTGCTTATATTAAATTTTAATTAATTAAATTTACATATTAAATTCGATTAAAAGAAAGTGTTATTTTAAGAATAAAATTCATCCTTAGGCTTTGAGCCTTAGATCTTTAATTAAGGAAGAATGAAATCAAATTCCGACAGTAAAAATTTTGTATGATAGAACAGAAAAAATAAAATCTTCTATTAAAATTATTTTCAGATCAATAATCTTGTCAAGCCGTCTCAACATTAATATTATTTAGGATATATAAATTAGTTGTCATGATATTTTAAGTTATAACGACGATACTCTTCTTTCATTTCATTAAGAAAATATTGAGCAAGAAATCATCAAAATTATTTTATATCGTCAATTTTATTGAACCGTCTCGAATAAATATAATTTAGGAAATAAAAATTTGTCATAATAATTTAAAAATTATGATGTTACTCTTCTTCCAAAGCCCTTGGAATTATCTAAACACAATAAGAACAAACACTAACTTCTTATTTTTGCATGAAAAGAATAGATTTCTTTGTTACCTAAGGTTCCATGCACATGCAACTCTTCTTTCCCCCACAACATTTATCTCTTTTATTATATATTATTCATATAACCTATGATAATGATACGTATTTGATTATATGCTTCGTCCCGTTTGATTTTATATGACATTCTTTTTTAATTCATGTTAGAGTGAATAATCTCTTTTTTTAAATATCAATTAGTTTATATATTCATACGTGTGATGACTTATTCATAATTATATTGTATATATAAATAAAATGATATACGAAATGATTAAATAATATATTTTGAATATTTTTTACTCAATGAGTTATTGCAGTCCAGTGATTACATCTCTTTTGAATCAGGTAGTGCTCGTGTGATTAAATCTCACTAATTCTACTTTTTGAAAAGATTCTTTATTGTGCTATTTCTGGATAAATTTTCTGGCTCCACCAATAATAATTACTGAAAACTTCTAACATGTTTAGAACAACAAGTACTCGAAGAGTTTATTTTTTTTAATGTATGCACTAGAGGTCTTTATTTTTCTTAATTAAACTTCGCGTCCAGTCAAATCAAAATAAAACAAGATAAATATTTAGTATGATTGATTTTTAGCAAGAACCAAGAAATGATTTTTTCTCAATTTCTTCATCAAATTAAACTAATAGTAGTGAATGTTTGTCATGCTACAAAATACAATGGTTCTAGGATTGTGAATAGGGTAGGCAAATAGTTGGACTTTGGGGATTAATCAACATGTGTGTAAATCTCAAGGCTAATTAAGTGTAGGTTAATTATTTGGAATTTAATTTAATTTAATTTAATTTAATTGCAACCTAAATTTATGGTTTACATGATATATATATATATATATATATATGGTTACAAATTCCAAAACAAAGAAATATGAGTCCTCCCAAGACGCAACTAGCCGCTCTTCTTCCACCTACTCCATGTGGATGGTTTTGTCACCTTTTTCTCGTAGAAACGAATTCAAAATTTAAATAAGATAAATATTAAGATTTTTTCGCTCGTATATGAAACATATACGTGTTTAGAGATGATTCTAAGATTTAAATATGATAAATTCACCGTTAAAGTTTTTAGTGCTTTAAAATATGCACGTAAGTTTACATTATTATTTTTTTATATAATATGTTCATAACTTCATATATGTTGAGAGAGTGTAAATGATCGATCGAGGCACATGTTATTAGTCTTGAAAAATACAAAAAGTTATTATTCCAACTTCAAATGATAATATAATTTTGGTTACTTTAATTTTTAATACAATTCTTATCCAAGATATTTCTATTTCTACCATGTCACACGTGAGTTTATGTCTCTTTACCTCAAAAGTTATCGTTTAATCTTGAGTCATCAAAATCTTTCTGATTTAATTCGATTACATTATATGCTATTGATATGTTATTATAAGTCATCAAAATTTTTTCAAAACGACATACTTTTTAATTTGATATGTCATTATATTATGTTAAGAAATGGATGGCGGATTAAGTTATGCTCCGTTTTAAAGCTCGGTTTAATTTAAATAACTTTTGAACAGATAATCAATAACCTACATGCTCATATCTACTAATTTAGTTTATTTAAATCTGTTCAAATTCAACTCGCTTCGTATTAAGCAATTGTAGTATAATGGAACATACAATTCAAATTTATAAAATTTAAATTTTGAATTCGTTTTCAATAACGATAATTTAGTTTGATTGCAAGCTCCATTATCAGTCTTTCTTACCAAACATGTGCTTTATTTAGACCGTACATTAGTCATAGAACTTTATGTAAGACGAAATTAAAATGATTGAATATAAGGTGATTTATTCGAACCTTTTTTATGAGAAAATTATATTGTACGTAGAAAATTCTATAAATCAATAATGAATATTTGTTTCTGAATGCCAAATAAATTACATAATTTGTTGGAGTATTAACGAATAATAATAAATGGCTAGAAAATTTGGCCATAAATTTATAAAAAAAATTATTTTTTTTTAATTTTATAATTGAAATGTATTAAAATTAAAAGGATATAAATATTTTTAAAAATAAAATAAATATCAGTCTTATCAATCAAATTTTCTGGCGAAAAGAATTTTTCTATTTAACAATATATTTTTTTTTTGGAAGAGCTATACTTATTTCATCGAAGAAAACATTCTTTTGTTTGTTCATTTTTTTTTTGGGGAATTTCAATAATTAGAAATAAAATCTTGGAAATGCAAAACCTCACATGTCTCTTGCATTTTATCTTGTTATTTTAATTTTTGTGTACGTTGGATATCTAAAGGACAAATAATATTTAGAAATAAAATTTTGTGTTATTTTTATTATTATATTTCCAAATTCATATAGTTGTTAAGAATTTTTTCTTAAAAAAACATTATAGATATAAATTATATATATATATACCAATAGTACAAAAAACTTTTAAACTCATGAGCGTAATTTAATACGTGAGTAAGTTAATTTATTATTTTATCAGATTATCATTGATATTTATTATAAAATGACTTAATTATATAATTATAATATTTTTTAACCTTCAAAGCATAAAACTTAAATTCTAGAATGATTATTGTAATATTGACTTTTCTCTTCTTCCTTTTTCCAATCCAATTATATTTTCTCTTTTTTGCCTTTTTGTATATTAAATTTGGTTAAATTATTTTTTTTTTCTTTTTTCCTTTTTGTATATTAAATTTGGTTTAATTATCCACCGCTCATTTAAAAAGCTAAATAATTAACGAACTTCCTCGTGATTTCATAAAGTTATGGAATATTTCTTTTACTTTTTTTTTTCGTAGAGATCAAGTACGTTTAAGTATTAAAATTATTACAACTTGAATTAATTTTAATTAATTCAAAGATAAAGTTTGTTGAATAAATCAATATTAAATTCTATAATCTCAAAAGCTAAGCAGAAAGTTACGCCGACTAAAACATATTTTATTCTATTTTCTTCTGTTTTTTTTTTAAAAAAGAACAACTAAAAATAATATAGTCATTTATTCCCACAGGCTTTCACTGTACTTTCTGGGTGCGGTTGGTAGGAAGAAAATATTTTTCACGAAAAATATTTTTTTAAGGAAAATAAGTGAGATTGTGTCTAATACGTAAATAAAATATTATTTTAAGATATTTATAGATTATCTAGATATAAGTTATAGAAAATGTATTAAAAAGTCGAAAGATAAAAGATGATGTGTATTGAAGGATTCAAAAGGTTATACTTACTATAAAATGTAATTTATGAAACTTGTTTTATTATGAAAATTTGGTTTTTGCAATTTTTTTGACTAATCGAGCGCTTTTGTTTATCTCTTTTCTTATTTTCGTTTCAGTTTATGTGATACACTTTTTCTCTTTAATTATGTTTTAGAAAGAATGATACGATATTTTTATCTAAATCAATAAATAATTAATTTTATATTTCTTTAATGAGAAGAATTTACTATCACACAAATATTATGATACATTTAATATAACATTTATTAGAGTATAAATTTTCAAAAAAATTAAATATTATACTGATTTAAGTTAAATTATGTAAATTAAAACGGAAAAAGTATTTGAATGATGGTTGCATATGTCTATGATTATTTTTAAAAATTAAAGAGAGAGAATATACTCCATATAATCACACACTTACATGCTTACAAGACCAATTAATTAATCTCATATATTATATATAATCACATGAATAGTAATGATTTATTTGCCTAATCATTATGATACTTTTGATTAACATAAAGTGATTAAGAACCATATTTTCAATCCTTAATTCATAATCATATGATTTAATTATATCAGAAATAATTAGTCCTGATACATGAGTATAACAATCTTTCTAATAATTTTATGCACAGCTTCCAAAGTTTTGGAAAAAAAACCCACATATATAGACTATATTAATTAATTGAGATTATATATTTTAGTCATGTAGTATTACTTTAAACCATGTTTGTTAGGAATTAATCTTTAATTTAATTAGATATTTATAATTTATTGATTGGTATAAATATAAAGATTTTCTAGTGTTCAAGAAACTAAGATTTTACAATATCGATCTTAAATAAAGTGACATGATCATGTATACGATGAAAGTTTAAGATTCATATAGCGATCATGTTCAACTTGCTTGGAACGAAGAGTAATCAGTTAAATACACACTGTCAAAAATTAAATGAACATATGATGCATATTGATCAAATTAAGATTTATTATGCATATATAATATCTGAAATATCACTTTTGAATATCTTTTACGAAATTCTTAATTCTGATATAATTTTTAGATACGATGTTATTGTTATTGTAGTATTAGTTGAAACCAAATATTTTTTTTTTGGGATGTATAGACATTTGATCAACCTAGAGTAACTCAAGCTTGATATGTGCATTGTCCTAAGATGATATGATGAGATTTCACTACAATCAACTTTGCCAATATTCTTCAAAAAACTAAAACTATTGAGATTTTCGATGAAACATTCGTATAAAACATTTTATTTTATGAGTGTTTTTCAAACTGATAAGATATTTGTCGAAAATTGACGACTTTGAAAAACTTGTGCTCTTAGGGCATGTAGACAACTCAATATGTTTTTCTTTTTTTTTACTATAAGAAACTTCCTATAAAATTTTAGTTGAAAATTAGAAGATATTGGGAAATAGGTACACCTCATGTTTTTTGTTGGTTTTGTTTGTTTTTTTGAAGGGTGTGATTATGGGTTTTCATGCTCAATGGTACTTTTAGGTGGAAAAGAATGGAAGTGAAATAATAACAATTTAAAAAAAATTAAATTTGGAATATAGTGTGTAAAATTTTATTTTATTTTTAGAAAATATATATTTTAGTTCTTGGAAGAAAATAAATATAAGGATAAGGAGGAGAAGACATATTTACACACACTCTTTATCTCTCTCTCTTCACATGAATAAAACTATATAATAAGTATCAAAAAATAAATCGATGACTTATTTTATTTGATCGGATTTAAAATAAAAATCGAATAAATTAATTTTAATTTTAATCAAAAAGTGATCCATATCAAACCATGAACCCTTAATATATGATATCAAAATTCATAAGCAATATTAATCACTATATTTAATTCAATTTAATTTAACTTTTCTCTCCGTCCAAATAACAAACAAATGAAGCAAATAATTTAATTGCTTCCCTTTTTTTCTTTTTTTTTTCTTTTTGGTCCATTTTTTAAATAAGAAAACTCAAGCATTTGTATCAAGTCAACACATTAATTAAGCCGTGTGATGCTTTTTACTAAAAATAGGGTATGTTTGATATGAAACAAATTGATTTTTTCCAAAAAACTTATTTATTTTGCTATTCCAAAATCAATTTATGTGTAATTTAACAAAAAAAAAATTATGTGGGGGTGGGAGGATAAATAGCTGCGGAGCGAAAAGAATAATAAACTTGAAATATTATTAAACTAGAGAAGACAATTTCCTCGTTTTAAAGGAAGAAACGTATGTTTCAAAAGGGGACATAAAATAAACTCGGAAGGGAAGCCACAAGAGCAGGAGGAACACTTAGATTAATCGTACTCAAGTCGAGTGATCAATGATATAGATTGGTTACCATTACTGATACTCGTTGGTGGAAAGAGACAGTATCTCATGAAATCTATCAAAATATGTTCAAGAAGATCCGGACACCAAAATTATATACATAAAAAAATAATTTACCGAACATGAAAAAATTGAAATTTGAGTCGGAGTCTTTTAACTATCATATTTACCCTCAACTTGATATATCTTAGCTGGAGCAAATATGTAATAAAATGCAATTCAAATACATGAAAGCTCAATTTGTAGGTTGACTCCAAATATGTGACAAATTTATGACTTATTTTGGTTGCAAAAAATAATAAATTATAGTTAATGTACAAGTAAGTTAGTTTGAGTTCACACAGGCCATACTATATAGTAGCATAGCATGCATAGCTTGGACATAGATGAAATACTTTTTAGAAGTCTTTACAATGAATGTGGGGTCTCTCATTAATAATATACTCCCTCCGTCTCAAAATACCTGTCATAATAAAAGTTCAAGAAAAAAATAATCAATTTTCTCTCATTTTGCCATTAGCGTCAATTGTTCTTGAAGACTAAAAACACCTCGACTACGGCACATAAATAGAGTATAACATTCAGATATAAATAAGGATGCAACAACAACAATATATCCAGTAAAATCCCGCTAAGCAGGATTTGAGGAGGGTAGAACGTAACGCAGACCTTACTACTACCTCAATGAGGTAGAGAGGTTATTTATGATAGACCCTCGGCTCAAGTATAAAAGGACGAAAATAAGGATGAAATAATCAAATACCCTTCTTAAATAATGTTTTCTTAAGAAGCATGTAAATGAAAAACATGACAAGTATTTTGAAACGGAGGGAGAATACAGATTCAATAGTCAAATACCTCTTTTAATTAATATTTTATTAAGAGTTGTGTAAATGATAAACACGATAAGTATTTTGAGACAGATGGAAGTATATAGGTTCAAAGGGAGTTAAACAATTTTATATAGTATAGCTTATAGGTAGATACATTAATTAAAAGAATATATGTTCATATCAAAACAAAGTAAGGGAGAAGACCACAAACTTAATCATATGAAAAGGACAATAAACACATCATTTTCAAATCCTAATTACATCCCCCCACCCCCCCTCCC
>NC_028645.1:82071030-82083002 GCF_001406875.1 Solanum pennellii
GCCAACTTCCTCCTTATTTAAACCTCTCTATTCCTCTAAACCCTCTCCACACAATTCATTGTCAACTTGAAAACTCATAATATTTCTCTTTTCTCCTCCTTGATATTCAACAACAACAAAACAAAAAAAAAAATTGCAAGAAAAACAAAAGTTGAGTTCATTGCATATTTCTAGAACTTATCTTGATGAATCAATATTGTAATAGTCCTTGTTCACCACTAATGGTTCATGAACTTGAACAAGAAGACTTGTTTGCTGGTAGATGTATACTAGTAAATGGTCCTGTTATTATCGGTGCTGGTCCTTCAGGACTAGCAGTTGGCGCGGGCCTAAAACAACAAGGGGTTCCCTTTGTGATCTTAGACCGCGCCAACTGCATTGCATCCTTATGGCAAAACAGGACGTATGATCGCCTTAAACTTCACCTCCCGCGACAATTCTGTGAATTGCCTTACTTCCCATTTCCACAAAACTTCCCTGAGTATCCTACCAAGTATCAATTCATTAGCTACCTTGAATCTTATGCCAAGAACTTCGAGATCAGCCCACGATTCAATGAGTCGGTCCACTCTGCTAAGTATGATGAAACATGTGGTTTATGGAGGGTGAAGACAGTGTGTAGAAATGGTTCAGTCATTGAATATATATGTAGGTGGCTTGTGGTGGCTACAGGAGAGAATGCAGAAAAAGTAGTGCCCGAATTCGAAGGATTAGAAGATTTTGGTGGACATATTATGCATGCTTGTGACTATAAAACAGGGGAAGTTTATGAAGGGAAGAATGTGTTAGTTGTTGGATGTGGTAATTCAGGCATGGAAGTTTCACTTGATCTTTGTCACCATAATGCAATTCCATCCATGGTTGTTCGAAGCTCGGTAAGTCTCATTCATCTCATCCAAAATCTTTCATGACTTGCATCTGCTAAAGAAGACAAAAAACACTCAATTTCCTTCATTAATCTGCACACGACATATCGAATTCCTCATGACACGTACATAAAAGGTCACTCCTTTAATAATCTACATGATTTACGTTTTCTAAGAGAAAAAAACACTCAATTAACTTGAGCGCGTTTCTATGTCCTTCATTTGCCAGAAAATCTGCACTTGACATCTCTAATTCCTCATCACAAGTATATATATAATCATCATATGATATGTAATGAAATAATCAATCTAGAAAATCTGCACTTGACATCACTAATTCCTCATCACAAGTATATAATCATATGATATCTAATGAAATAATCAATCTTTTCATGAAACAGGTTCATGTTTTACCAAGGGAAATACTCGGAAAATCAACGTTTGAGTTAGGAGTATCAATGATGAAATGGCTATCAATTGATGTAGTTGACAAGATATTACTAGTTGCAGCAAGGTTACTTCTTGGAAACATAGAAAAGTATGGTTTAAAAAGGCCATCCATTGGACCTTTACAACTCAAGAACACAGAAGGAAAAACTCCAGTTCTAGACATAGGTGCATTACAAAAGATTAAAACAGGAAACATAAAGATAGTTCCAGCAATCAAAAAATTTTCTCAAGGAAAAGTAGAATTTGTCAATGGAGAAATACAAGAAATTGATTGTATCATTTTGGCAACAGGATATTGCAGCAATGTTCCTTCATGGTTAAAGGTAAGAAAAAAAATTATTTTTTAATTTTTATTTTGGTTGTGTATTTATTTTTTAATTTATGGATTGTTGTGACAGTTATGGAAGTTGGTTTTTATCTTTGTAGATTCTCTGTTCCTATTTCTTGTAGTATTGTTATATATGATCAGGTGGATGATACACATATTTTTTTATACTATGGTAATTAATATTTTCAGAAACAAGATTGAGCTTTCCAAGAAAATAGTTGAATGGATTAGATCAGAGATCTGAGCAGCAAATAAAATTCTGTTTTTTGTCCTTTTTTCTATGTTCAAGAATATTTTCATTGAATTTTGGTATAATGAGTTTGTATTCATTTTTAAAATGCAGGAAACTGAATTTTTTTCAAGGGAGGGATTTCCAAGAAGTCCATTTCCAAATGGATGGAAAGGAAAAGCTGGTTTATATGCAGTTGGATTTACAAAGAGAGGACTTTCTGGTGCATCTTTGGATGCAATTAAAGTATCACAAGATATTGGAAAAATTTGGAAAGAAGAAATTAAACAGAAAAATCAATCTGTTGCTGTTGCATGTCATAGAAGAAACAAGTTATCTTCCTTCTAGTAAACGACAACAACATACTCAGTATAGTCCTACAAGTAGAATCTGGAGAGGGTAGTGTGTACGCACATCTTACCTCTATCTATTGTTTCTAATAGACCCTCCAAGTTACCCTTCTAATATAATTTTTTTATATTTTTTAAAACTTTTTTACCTTTTCTTCCTGTAATTTTTACTTGCAAAGTAACCAAAAAAAAAAGAAAGTAAAAGACCATTTTGTGACAAGAGACAACACAGAGAGCAGCCCTGTCCAGAGAAATACCCAAATTCTTCTTTGGGCATTTTAGTAGGAAGAAGAGGCTTTTTTTAGCATCTACTTCTAAGGAAAAATTTGTACAAAAGGTTTATTAATATATGTACTAATAGAAAAAATGTGACTATATATATATATATATATATATATATATATCCTTTTCTTGGTAAGTAATTTAACCAGTATCTTTTAAATAGTAAGGGAGGTTATACAGTTGTCCCTAGCCAATATATATAGATTATACACAATTCCACACATATATTATGTAAATCATGAGCTAAGTTGTAGAGACTCTTCAAAAAGATCGATGGATATGTATCGTTGGGGGAATCTAACATAGATGTGACAACATTTTTGGAGAATCCGAGCAACATAAATAATGAGGGCTTCAAGGCCTGTGAAGGGAAATTAACCTTCTGATATTGTAAAAGTTGGTTAAAGAATGGTCAAGGGTAATAGGAAGGTTCTCTCACTCAATAAATTTTGGTCCACCTAAGTCATTTATTCTACTGATGGGATCTATCTCTAGAACATGGTCCACCTAGGGGCCCCATTAAATATGGTGGACCAAAATATCCATAATTCCACAACATCCATTCTTTAAATTTAAAGATGACATAGACTTTTCACTAGTTTAGTTCAAGAAAATACCTATGCATAACTCTTAGAGCACCTCCATGTTGCCAAGCACATGGATAGAGCCCACAGAGAAGAGAGAAACATAGGGGGTAAAAAGATCCCCTTGCCTTCAAATCAAACTTGGAAGGTATTCTGTCTATATTGCTAGGACTCTTTAAAAATGTCACTGTGTGCATGTCGGATCCATCCTCCGAAAGTAGCACATTTTTTTAACCAGTCTTAGCAACATACAATTCAATGGTAAAAGCACAACATGTTATGAGTGTTTTACACTTTGTTGTGGACAATAACCTGGTATATAGAAAAGGTAAAGGAACAAACTCACTATTCATTGAGTTTCGAACCATGCACCAGCTAACTAGCCCTCAGAAATTTCTCGATTATAAGAACGAAAAAGTCAAACTTGGAGAATAGTTTGATACTATTTGATCTTTCTAAATCTTTCACATGTATAATATAATATACTTTTAAGAGGTTTCTCAAATTGGATAGAATTTAGAACACCATACCTCAGACCAATGCCATATGAGTCTAGCTAGCTCAGTCATTGTCACCTAGTAAAGTGAGAAGATTATATTGAACTTTATAGGGGTACAACTGCATGGATTGGATAGTTCAAAGAGTCATCCTGAAGTTATCAAATTCCCCTCTTCACAAGTCAAAATATTTATAACATTTACTCACAATATCTCATTATAACAGATTGCCTTACCAAAAATAGAAAAATATGAAAAATAGAAACAATGAATAATTTTATCCATCTAGCCTAGCCACACCTATCAGCAAATCCTATATGAATCATTGCCATGTTAGCATCCTAAATTTTTTTCTCCCGTCTCGATCTTCTTTATTTGGTTCCTGTACAATGTCCATAAACTGAAATGTCCTAAGAGCATCACATTGTAACAATAGATGCCTCGTTCATCGTTCGAATTTTTAATTCTCTCTATCTTTTCTAATAAGAATCTAAAAGAGATAGGATGAGGGAGACAGAATATACATTTGATAGTCAGTTCGATGAATAAAAATCTCGAGAAAACTATTCAATTGAATCATTGGGGAAGGGGGAAGAAGAAGGTTGATTATAGGTTCAGAGGAGTGGTCCATGGTTGTCTCCTTGGTAACAAATATTATTTCCTGTTATGTAACAATCTTATAATATAAAAAATTG
The DNA here is from genome assembly GCF_001406875.1 of Solanum pennellii. Lineage (NCBI taxonomy): Eukaryota > Viridiplantae > Streptophyta > Magnoliopsida > Solanales > Solanaceae > Solanum > Solanum pennellii. The sequence continues at coordinate 82,075,312 of NC_028645.1, forward strand.
GGAATTGAACTTCTTTTCAATGAGATCCAACATGACTTAAATTTCCCATTGCACAATGAACAAAGAACATAAAAAAATTCCACTGACAGAAAAGATTTAAACAAAAAGAAGAAAATCCAAAGAAGTAGTACATATATAGACAACCCATATGAGTTCCCATGCTGTTGAATCAACCATGCAGCAAACCTTTATCTACTGTCCCATCTAGAATTGCTTCACCACCACATAAAAAATTCTTGTAAAAACAAATATAGATATATTATATACAAAAAAAGACAGTTTCAAACCTTAAATTAATGAATGTAAAACACACACAGCTCATGTTCCTCAACTTGATCCATGCAAAGTGTTTGAATTTAACACTTCTCTACCAGGAACCTACAGTTTCTATTATGTCCTTTTGCAGTGTAACTTAGATTTTTTTCCATACCTTGCAACCAGGGGCAGAGCTACAGTTCTGCCAACGGATTCGACATTGTTGAGAAATACAAGTCAAAGCTTTTAGATGATGAGATGATAAACACTTCAACAGACACAACTCAATAGCTGAATTTGTGTTTTAAAATTTATTTACTATGCCTAGATACCAGTGTAATCCCAGCTGCAGGGTCCGCGGAGAGTTGAGTGTTTGCACACCTTACCTCATCTCGTGGAGGTTAAAATTTATTTAATATGTATAAATAATATATCCATAAATCAGTAAGCTACATTTTCTAGAATTCAGAACTCGTAAACTCAAAATTCTAGTTCCGCCTCAGCTTGCAAACCTATTATTAGACATCACTTTTACCAAGAGAGAAATACACATGGCCTGGGTCACTAACTATATCCTCAAAGTTCCATGAGAAAGCCCATTCCTTCATGCCCTGATAAGCAGTCAATTTGCAAGTGTTAACTTGAGTTGGATGGTGGACACTATATCTTTGTATCTTACTGTTGCATGTCCTACTAGAAGAGTGTGTATCCTGTGATTAGTGAAGTTTAAATATATGAAGCTTATATAGGTGTCCCATATAAAACATGAGATAATAGTGGTGGAGCACCCTTGTCCAAGGGGTGTCAATTTGTTGAAAAATAACATTGTATAGATAGATAAGAAAATTTATATATACTATATGTTGAATCTCCTTTACTTCTTCGTGTATTTTTACCGACTTCCCTTGGTGAAATCACAGTCCACCAATCATCTTTCATAATCATTGACTAATACTTTTAACCATTTCCAAAAGAAATTTGAAAAATGAATTTCCATATCATAGTACTTTGAACATGGATTGAAACGATGTTTCGAAAAATACAAATCTTTCAGACTTCACCACTGGAGATAGGTTGAAATGACTCTTGATAAACTACATATCACATTCAGTTTGAACCAGAAGATAAACAGAACAATATCTTAAGCAAAGCTAAATCAAATGTGATATCATGGATTTACTATCAAAAGCACAAGCATTTGAAACTAAATCACATACATGAAGAGTTGTTTTTACCAATGGTCAACATAGTTAATTATTATAAAAGGAATTACAATTCTATCAAAAAGAGTTAATTCTGATGTGTGTTTAATTAGACACTATACACGTACATGAGGAGTTGCAATCACCAACATTTTTTTGATAACCATGGTGTACGGGTTAGCTCGCACGCACCTCGACTACTCTATGGGATACTTGCTACCTTCCACCAGCATAGGTACCGGATAACTTTGTTTACCAAAGCTTGAGTTGCAAATGCCAAAGTTCCACCATCAAATTATTCACTTTTTGGAAAGCATTTGATCAATTTCTCCACTCTCGTTGTACATGCTAACAATTTTCTTTGCATATTCAGGCATATGTCTGTCCGCTCTGCAATTACACAAAAAACACAAGTGTGAGAAAAAATTAATGTAATCCATCATAATGGAACAAATATGAATTTCTACAGACCTTTCTTTTCCCCATTTGCGGACTACGTGTAAGTAATTTCTGATTGTGTGATAATCTAGCGAGTAACGTGCAAATTCTAGACCCTTCGGTCCGACCTGAACCAAGACAAACAAGTTTAAGCACAGGGAATTTGTTGTCCTTTCTGAAAGTAACAAGTCAGTGAACAAAAAGTTCTTACTATGTTGAGAAGAAATGCTATTAAATTTCCAACAAACTTTGGAGCAGGTTGAGAAGGACCTCTTCCTGGAAATTCAGAAAGTTTCTGCATAAGTCTTGTGAGATTACTGAGAAGTTGTTCAACAAAAATATTTACTTCAAGAACATGTCAGAAAAGGATTTACTTCTCGGGGTTCTGCCTTTTCAGCATACTGTAATCAACGGGGAGTATCATAACAAATGAAGTAATTGAAGCAACTTAAATAGCTAAATCCACTTGACTTACAAGGATTAAAACAAATTAAGGTTAATCTTAAATAAACAGTCGATGAGATGTGTAACATTTCATGCTTTTTAACAGCATTGAAAGCGAAAATGGATAGGGAAAAAAGTCAGAAGGTTGATACTTGCACATGGACCCAACAAAGAACAGTACAAAACCCGAGAGCAGATATCTAATTCTGAACCAGCAGCAGTACGTGTACAGAGAGAGCCTGCTTAGTAACAACTTATGAAATGAATAAATATCACAAAATACCACATACCAAATTTTGCTTCATCATCTGCCTTCACGGTTTCCACGACAAATGGACGCCGCTTACCCTGAAAAAAGATGCATGCTTTGAAATGAGTATATCACAAGAAAGAGTTTAAAGAAAAAGTTGTGAGATGAAGCATCATGTATTACACTACTTATCGTTGGAGTAATTTCCAAGAGGTTCTCGATAAGGTTTAGCATTTCTCTACCACGTTCATTTCTGCATTTGGGATGTGCAAAAGTATATCTTAAACAAGATTATTTAAGGGTAGAGCTATCAGCATGTCCTTTTAATCTGTCAACGGCTTGTAAGATTTGGCAACACTTTACCTGACAGTTACATACTGGGGATGCTGCATCATGCTGATTCCACTGTATTTCGGCACACCCATGTATCCCACCACCAAATCCTGACAAGTTACTTGAAGGTTAGATTTGAAATGTTGGCATATGCACCGGGATTATCAACCTTTGCTTTTATTTAATTGAAATAATCTGTCACGTTACTGTTTGGAAACTACTGTAATAGAGAAAGACATCGACTAATAAATCTTCCAAGGAGCAAATATACTTCATTGTCATGGATAATAAGATATGCAGCATCGAATCTTCAATGATACGATTCTAGAATCCTTAAAGAGTAAACTTATGACGGAACCATAATGCATTACCATCCAAGACCAAAATGAGTTTGCTAAAAAATCCCCCTTGGACCTCAACCACTGAATCTTATCTCCAGATCTGTCACAAGCTTTCACTTGAAAACAGTTGGAGCAAATGAGTGGCCAGGTCTAGCTCTAGAACCTATAAATTCCTAAATGATCGAGGCTGCCTTTGCAAAACCTCTTTCCCTGTCAGAAAACTACGCACTAGAAAAAGATTTGTTTGTGAGACATAAAGAGAGAAGAGATCTATTCAAGATTTAATGATTTGATGACTATAATACAGACCTATTTATAAGTTCCAAACATAGTAGACAAATAGACATTTGCAAATGCAGGAAATTACACCAGTAAAATTTAATATCCCACCAGTAACACTTCACCTTTCAGAATCTAAGACTAATCAAAGTAGCATTTAAGAGTATGCTTTCCTTTGCTATTTGAAAGTCTTAACACGTGTGTATGTACTGTGCACATGCTTCTCTTGGATGTTTATTTTGTCTGTTTCTTTGTGAAAATTGTATTGTGCAATATATCTGGGCCTTTAATTATGAACAAAGAACTCACCGCCAAGCCATTTGTGTAGTCAAAACAGCTGTAATAGAAGGAAATAACAGTTTACAGATCAGCACAAGTTCATATTCTGAAGAATGAGAGACAGGATAATGAAATATATGATAAATGCGAATGTAGGAAACGTGAAGCTTGTATAGAATGTTCATTTAGACTTCTCCAACTGCATAGCATGTTTACATTTGAAGACAAGCTGAAATCCATGTTGACATTGTCTAAAAGAATGTTTTATTAGTTTGATTGATTTCTTTGTTGCCTAAACTGACACGGCAGGGAATGCTACCATATGCAATAAACCCAACGACAAGTATAGTTTTACATGGCTTATCCAACTTGATTTAACCCAAATTGTCCATATCAGAGCGACAACTTACAAGTGAGAACCACAGATCACATAGAACGCAATAAGCCCATGACACTACCTTCGTGCACATACTAACATACTTATGTATACTTCTCCCTAGTTTATGCTCCACAAGTGAAGGAATTTTCTCAATACGAATGAAACTGAAAAATAAATATATTAACTATTAGGAAGAAAGACGGTTCCTGAAGATTTTGTTTGTCATCAAATTTGTTAATCTACATAATCTTTGTCTGCACACCAAATTTTCTTCCACAGATTTTCACCCTTACTCCATGAACAAAGTATCTAGAATAGTTTGACTAAGAACGGATATTACGAGCATTATTGAGATCATTGTTTCTTTTGATTCATAAGTGGGTCCAAAAATGAGATGGGAAGTTACATTTCTATGAACTTCATAAGAGAAATAGTTGGCATGCAATAATTTTTCGAGTAATTAACACATTTTTTTTTAAAAAGAAAATCCAGTAGATCGTCTAAGTAGCTCACTTAGAGAATGTCGCCTACGACGGTTTGACTACATCCCACATAAACTTCCATATCCATATAGGTGATACCAACTAGATAGGATGCAGTCATTCAAGCATAGTTGTTGCTACGCTTGCATAAGTGCTTGTCAAGGGTCTTTTTATTCTTGTTGAAAACTAGTATATACACATAGGGATAAGGGTGATATTTCACATCTTTAGTTTTTTCCTTGTAACACAAATTATTAGATATTGGAAAAAAATTGACCTAACAGAGCACAATGGATGCTGAGGATACATAAAGCCACCCAAACTAATGTAGGATCAACTTATAGTTGATTGACTAATTGGATCAACTCATAGAGGGAAAGAAAGAATCATTTCCATGAGCACAAAGAGATGGAACAAAAAAATTATATTCAGACTTGTCCACCAGCGACCTCTGACCCAAAAAGTCTACAGGTTAAGTATGCAGATATTGTTTAAAGGCTTCAGCAAATCAATAATAAGCAATTGAAATACCTGTAACAAGATGGGGCAATAACATCAACCAAGTCATTTGCTGGTAAACAGAAATAGGGAACCTGCTTAGTGAAATATAGATCTGAATAAACAGCATTCAAATAAAACAAAAGATACGAAAAAGAAGATGCTATTTTACCTCTTCAATATGGCCATCCAAATGCTTCAGATGGACCTGTTGAAATGTAGAGCTTAGACAGATGCTTCAACTGATTAGAAAACTATCACATGTAATTCAATAGTATATCCTTTAAATCATAGTAAAAGAAGAAAGCTATAATATGGTTTACAGGATTAACTGTCAAATGTTTTCATCTATAAGGTGATGAAGCACATGTGAGATTAATTTAGTCTTTCTCATTTGCAAGATCCTACTTATTGGTAGATTTCTGATCCAACAAAGGATAGTACACCCTCCATCAAATTCAACACGACACCAGCGGACGAGGCATGGTACTTAAGATATTAATTTGATTTGTGTATTTTACAGGTAGTAGTTGAGGAAAATATTAAAATATTTTTGTAAACGAAATTAGGTTGACATAGAAATGCCAAATCAAACCTTAATAATTTGACTATTCAAACATATTTAAATTTGAGAAACTGATAAAGTTGTATAAAGTTATATTGCTAGTAAGATGGTGTCAAAGATTTTTGTACGCCCAAAATAAAGATGTGTCATATAAAATTTATCAGGATGGAGACAATGTGATATATTGATGTGCATCTTCATGAGTGAACTTACCTCACCAACCAAATGAAAACATATTCTAGAAAAGCACCCTAGTTATCAGTCTAAGAAAGGCTGTTTACTGAAGTTTTAGAATACAACAGAATCAGAAAACATATCGTCATGACAAACACAGAATATAGAAGTTGGTTTCCTTGTTCTTGTACTTGAATGGATAGAATTCCAAGATCACAGAGGTTATGCATAAGTTGTCTCACAATGAAGCTCTGCTTGTCATAAAAGAGTAACAGGAGCTTACTTTTTTTTCTTTATGGAAGTAATATAACAGTAGCACACCTTGTAGTCTTGCATAAACTCATAGTGGAGAACTGTTTCAGGTTCACTGCTAGCAGCCTTCAGAAATTTATCTAAGCCTTCTCGTGGTCCATTATCCACTGTTGAGAAATGACAGTTAGTATAGGTCTATATTGACTAAAAATATCTAAGAGGGGGAAGGAGATTCTAATAAAAAGCAATTTATAGAGCATCCCTCTTACTATATACTCCCTCCATTTCAATTGGTTGTCTTATTCATTTTCAGTCCGTTTCGAAAAAATATTTCTTTCCCTTTCCTGAAACTCTATAATTCCAACTTTCCACATAGCCTGTTTGAAACCACGAGCTAAGGGGTATTTTGGTACATTCTACATATTTATAGCTTAAGAGTTAAGACCACGAAATTCAAAAAGTTTTCTTTACTTTCTTAAACTTTGTGACAAGTAAAAACCACACAAACAAGTTGAAACAGAGGGAGTATCATAAAAGATTCCATTGAATCTTTGTCCAGTTTGTCCACTTACTATATGTCTTATTTTCTCTCCCTGCCTCTGTGGTGGACAAACTGTAAAAACTAAGTTGACTCTTTTGAGATACTAACAACAAACAAGGACTCCTACTGGTGATATTAATAGATCAAACTTTTTGTTATTTAATTTTAAAAAAGATTAAATTAGATCTCCAAACACACGTAATTACAAACATAATCAAATTTCAAGCAGTTGGTAGTTATATTAGACATGATCAAAGATGTAGGAAAGGAGTCTATGAATACCACCGACTACTCACCACAGTTAGTGCCTAGAACATAAAGTTTTTCCAGATTCAAATATTGCTCCACTGATCTTAGAGCTGCAAGTTAGGAAATTGTTCTGCTTAAGATACAGAGATGTAAATTGTAATGACAACATCAAGTTTGAAGCAGAGATGAAGAGATCATAACATCTTGGATACCTTGAACTTGGCAGCCAACCCCGCAGAAGAGAAGGCGCTTTACACCAGCTGCCTGTTTCCAGGAAAAAATACTGCTTACTTCAACATTTGAACTACAAGTTATACTATACACTTGTGTGACAATCCTCAGTGAAAACAGGAATCTCTTAAAGCCCAGTTTTTAACGCATTAGAGCATGCACGACTAGAAAGTGTGAAATTCCATGATTGCATTGTTATGAAAAGAAATAACAAGAAGCCTACCCTTACAAGTGTGATATGCAGATGGTTGATGCTTACCAAAAGAAAGGGAGAAAGCATTTGGGGAGAAATAAGCTCAAATAGTTAAAATAAAGTCAAAAAATAACCTACGACCTTCGAATGGATAGAGAGGAAAAATTTGGCAAAAAAACTCTGAAATTGTCAGGAAAGGAATTCAGCTCGAACCATAATATGGAACAAATCAGAAAATCAAAAGAGCTTATCTTAATGAAATCCCCGATTGGGGCAATTCGAGTATTAGATTGTGGTGGTCTGACG